>NW_025533254.1:0-65859 GCF_020631705.1 Daphnia magna | reverse complement strand
CAATATTAGAGACATCTCTTTCAAGTTCCTTATAATTTTTTTAACTATTATTTTTTCAGGCACGGTTTCTTCTCATTACTGGTCCACCTGGATGTGGCAAATATCAAACACTAAGTATTATTTGTAGAGAAATGCACATAGACATTCTTGCTTGGGAAGAACCAATCAGACATTACAGTGCAACAGAATGGGATATTGGTCAATATAAACTGCTATTGTATATCACACTAAAAGATGCTGAGGATTTTTTAATGCAGACAACCCAACCTACCGTACAGAGAGTAATCAAATAGACAGTAACTTCTATAATCATCTTGAAGAATTCCTGAGAAAGAGCCAGCCGTTTCTGTACCCCTCAAGATCAAAGATGAAAAATTACCTCTTGGTCCTAAAACTACATTGAGAAAAATTCTTCTTTTGCAAGATTATCCTCCCATGATTTTCCAAAATCTCGAAAGATGGCACAATATCCTCTTGTACATAGGCATCTAAGACTTAAGCTGTGCATTACATGCAGAAGTTTTCTACAGTAATTTTGTTTAATGTACACAGAAAGTTTGGCTCAGAGGGAAAATACCAGCTGTGTTCATCGTAACCAGTAATAAATCTTTCAGCAGTATGCAGCTTAAACTATTCCCACATGACCTTCAAGAAAGACTCAACATGTCCACTATTCAGTACTTTCATATTGGGATTCTTTAGTAATGCGTCATTTACACACCATCCGTTTGTTTTTCATTTGAACTAGTTTTAGTGGCCTTGCAAATACGTTCGTGCTAAAAGCTCTTCAAAAAATTGCTTTTAAATCCCAGAAAGCTACCCCACTAGAAGTGATTCAAGGTATAGCTGGTTCCTGCAATGGTGATTTGCGCAGTGCGCTAAATACAATGAATTGGATGAACACAAGTAAATATTTTACAAGTTAAATAGCTCTAGAACTTATGTGTTTGTATTTCTTGATGTAGGAAGCAATTATAATGAAAAGCAACATTTCTACCCGAAGAAGAGGAAACTGTCATCTCAGCGAGAGAGGAATTCTTCAGAAACGGCCTACGTAAGAGATGGATCAATGGATTTCATGCATGCCATAGGGAAAATTCTGCATTCAAAGAGTATTTTCAAAAAATTTATTCTTTGGTTCCATGAAAAGCAATTTCAGTATTATTTTCGTTTTGATTCTATGTTAGGATTGAGTGAAGTTCAATGTAATCCACCTGGTTTACCACCGCATCTGTCGGACGAATTTAGAATGCCACTAAAAGAAAATGTCAATGAATTAACTAGAAATATTGGTGACACTTCGTATAAGGTTCTGTTGTATTTACACCACAATTATCCGGTGTATTTTAACAGAATCGAAGATGTATCAAAGGCAATAGGGTATCTTAGCTCTGTCGACTCACTTGGCAACCAGATAATGTACAAAGAAATTTACGAGGAATATTCTCTTTAACTGCTATACGAGGTCTCATGTTTAGCAACACCAGCGTCAATGGTAACCAAGGACAGATGAATCTGTAGCCTGCATTTCATAAAGTATACCATTTCGGAAATTAAGGGAGTACGTGGCGTCCATTGAGAAAACCGGATCATTTCTCAATTACCCTGAAGCAGCAAGAGTTTCGTGCGGAGATGCAAGAAATGAATGGCAAACAATGTGGACCTTCTTTTTTTCAGAGACATGGCCATTCATGCGTTTGATTCGCGAAAGAATGAAGATTACGTCTGGTTTGTAGAATTTTATGTGTCTTTTAATGCAAATAACGTTTATGTTCACTACCTAAGTGTATACGTGTTTATGTAAAGGGTTGAATCAGATACCGCAACAGGATTACGGTCATAAATTAGAAGGTCACCAGTTGCGAATCATTCAAACCACTACCCAAGAGTACAAACCAACGGAATTTGAGGCTCCAGAATTTTCTGTCAACGAGAACGCCAGATCGAACTCAGAGGTAGATACGGGCATCCTAATTGAAGAATACGAGGATTAGGAAAACCATAACATAACGCCCATGTAAGTAGGGTATTTTTCTTGTTCTAGAAATGGGAACACTATCCCTGTTATGAATCAAGCATACTTTCCGATGGAAATAAAAACGGCAAGGAATGTAAGATTATCAATTGCTTTCTCAACTTAAAAAATTTTTTTTACTTGGTTGTAGGTCTAGAGTAAAAATAAAGCAAAAATTTGCACAAATAATAATGCTAAGATCAAAAACCCTTTCTCAAGAGGGTCTTATGTAGCGCTCGGCCCCGCGCCAATCGGGGAACTTATTAGTCGGTGCGGTGATTTCGGTGCTCGTTGCCTTTCCCGATTATTAATGAATAGTGATCTAAATTTGTTGCCGGCATGCGGACAGTGGACCCCCCGACACCAGCCCCCCACCCCTACCCCGACACTAGCCCCCCCGACACCAGACCCCCCACTCCCCCCTTCTGAAATTCGTTCAACTTCGTAGATATGGCAACCGGTTTGCCCCTCTATGGCAATCCGTTTTACCCGTAAAAAATATTTTGTTTTGTTTACCTTTTTTTTATGCTATGTCAATCTAGCGGTCACAACTTTAAACCCCCTTTTGTTGTCTTGTAGACAGACCAGTGTTACAGAGTTGCAAATTTTCTCTGCAGGAGTACGTAATAAGACGAAAGGCTATGCTGTAGTTAGTTTAGTTTATTTTATTAACATTTTTGAAATTTCATAATATAATACACATTATAAGCTTGTTGAAAATTATTTTGCAATGCCATGGCAATAACGCACTCAAATTCAAAAAGTATTTCTAAAATAATTCTTAATTTTTTTCCGAATTAAAGTTGTGACCGCTAGATTGACAGATCATAAAAAAAAGGAAACAAAAAAATTTTTTACGGGTAAAAACGGATTGCCATAGAGGGCAAAACCGGCTGCCATATCTACGTAGTTGTTGCCACTCCACGCGAATGCGATTGATGAAAAAATAGAAAACGGATGTCGGTTAGGTTAGCCGATGTATTTAGATTTCAATGCCCGTTGGTTGCCTGCCAACAGACAAGACGGGATAGGGCGCAACGAAAAAACAAGAAACCCACGCGAGAACGACACGTAATGGCTGCCAAACCAAGCGTCTCGTTGGGATAGACAGTGGGGTATCCAGAAGGAGATGTCGTCAGGGACACCAACACAGAAACAAATTTTTACAACACCAATACAAACTTTAACGTCGTCGACGGAAAAACGACAAACTTTGAATTTAATCAACTCGGACGAAGCTTGTAGTGGGTTGAAACGAGGTCAAGATGTCTTCAGGTTGGCGGTAAGGTCGCGACTGACGGTGCACTCGAAGCTCCGCCCTTCGTTCCCGATTCCCCTACTCCTCCGACAGCGTTGCCGGATTTAATTTGAAGGTAACAGTTTTTGCGAGCTCTGACTCGCCAACATCGCCGGCCCTGCGCTTTGCCGTGCTAAGCGCACCTTCCCGTATCTGAACAGACTCTAGAAGAAACAGTACGTGAGCCGGTCGGTGACGTTCGGTTCCCTTTGTCTGGATGGTCGCGGAACGAACGACTCCATCGTCTCCAGGAAACGTTTGAATAATCCTTCCAGTAGGCCAAATTCCACGGGGGGTTGCTGGGTCAATGATGACGACGATATCTCCCACCTCGAGGTTGGGACGCTCTTGATGCCATTTTCACGTTCGGTGAGACTTGGTAATATCTCCTTCATCCAGCGTCGCCAGAATTGTTCTATAACTGCTTGCGCAATTCGCCACCTCTCCTTGGCGGATAAATCATCTTCGGTAAAGACGTCAGGTGGAAGATTAGGAGTAGCACGGCCAAGAAGTAAATGATTTGGGGTCAAGCATTCCGGATCATTCGGGTCTTCACTTACCGGAGTAAGCTTGCGGCTGTTAAGGATGTTCTCTATTAGTGTAAGGGCAGTCAACAGGATTTCGTCTGTGAGGCGTTGGTTTCCCAAGACGGATCGAAATGCAATCTTTGCTGCTCGAACCATTCTTTCCCAACTACCTCCAAAGTGTGGTGCGGCTGGTGGATTGAACACCCATTTCGATGGTTGACGGCCCAGATGACGTAGGATGGCGTGTTGATTGAGGTTTTCTAGACATGCGGCTAACTCCCTCTCTGCTCCGACAAAGTTGGTCCCGTTGTCACTATGATAGGACGCAGGAACTCCACGACGATTTTGGAAGCGATCGAGCGCAGAGATGAAGGAACTAGTATCCAACGAGTAAGCCATGTCGAGGTGCACACAGCGTGATGTTAAGCATGTAAATAAGCAACCCCAGCGTTTAATTGTACGCCGGAAGATATTCACCTGGATGGGACCGAAGTAATCCACTCCGGTGTGTGTGAACGGGGGATACCCAACCTTTAAACGAGAGGCGGGGAGAGCAGCCATGATTGGTGTTGTTCCCTTTGCACTTAATTTTTTGCAGGGATAACATAAATGGTGAACTCTTAGAGCTGTGATTCGCCCCTTCGGAATCCAGTACTGCAAACGTGCTTCGTGATGAAGTTCGCTAGCCGAGAGATGACCACGATTGCGATGTAACGTGAAGAAGATAAGTTCCGTCATTCGCTCAGAGCGGGGGAGAATGATCGGGTGGCGAGTGTCGATTGGAAGTGGTGCTTTTCCGATTCGTCCGCCGACGCACATATAACCTCGATGGTCAAGATATGGAGCCAATTTGATTAATTTGGAGTTCTTGTCAATTTGGCGGTCGGCCCGTAAATCGCTCACCTCCTGGTGGTACACGTTTGATTGCATACGACGGAGGATAAAGGATTTTCCGATTTGCAATTCATCGGCTGAAAGCCCACTTGTCGCTCGCTTATCACGATTCCTTTGACGGACGTTCCGGATGAAACGGAAGAGATAGGCGACGGTATTGATAATGATTTGTGGTCTTGACTTTCGTTGGATAAGGAGGTCAATTTCGTCGATTTCTCGGTGTACTAGTCCGACCCAAGTTGTTTCCCTGATTTCCGGATCCCTTTCATCTATTACTGGTAATGGTTGAAGTTTAGGCCACTCTTCGAGACCTCGAAGAAAGGGTGGTCCAGAAAACCAACGGTGGTCGATGGTGAATTCGGAAGGATCCAAACCACGGCTGGCATCGTCAGCGGGATTACTCGCGCTTGGGACGTAATTCCACTGATCCGGGGCCGAGCTTTCGAATATCTCGCCCACACGATTCCCAACGTAGTTGTTAAAACGGCAGTTGCGTGAGTTTATCCAGCTAAGAACGGTCGTGGAGTCCGTCCAGTAGAAGGTCTGGTCAAAGACAAGATCGTGCTCAATGCTTACTTGTACGCTGAGACGTGCGGCGAGGACGGCGGCGTTGAGTTCCAAACGCGGGATCGTTAGGAATTTCAAGGGAGCGACTCTAGCCTTTGAGATGATGAACTTTACGCTAGCCGTCCCATCGCTGAATAAGAAGCGGACAAAAGCGACGGCGCCGAAACCCATTTCGGATGCATCTCCGAAAACGTGCAGTTCAGTCGTCGTAAGATCGTTTCGCCGTGGAGAAATGCATCTTTCCAGGACGAGTTTAGAAAGTGAAGGTAATGTTTCCGTCCATCGGATCCAGCGGTCGATGAGATCTTGGCTAAGTTCGTCATCCCAGTCAAATTTACGGCGCCATATATCTTGCATGAGGACTTTAGCTTGAAAGACTATTGGGGCTAAGAAGCCGAGAGGGTAAAAAATGCTGAAGATGGATTTCAATAAGTCCCTTTTAGTCCTTCCACCTGACTCCGCCCTAGCACCGAGGATAAAGACATCATGACGGAAGTCCCAGACTAACCCCGAGAGTTCTCTCAATCGGCTCCGCGTCTAAGTCCATGTTCACAGAAACTCCCGTTTGTTGTTGCCCGGGAAGTGCTTGCCTCACGGTTTCGTCGGAAGTAGCCTATTGAGTCAATGGGAACCCACCAACCTTTAACGCTTCGGTCAATGTATGGGCGGTCGCAATAGATTCGGTAGTAGAAGGGAACGATGCTAACCAGTTGTCCACGTAAAAATGACGAGTGATCTGTTGTAGCAAGGGCACTGCGTTTTCACTATCTTTCACGGCGCGTTGCAAGGTGTTAGCACACACGGCCGGTGACGAAACGGCGCCGAAGAGATGTACGTCCATTTGGTAGATATCTGGGAGCTGCGTACTGCCCGGTTCACGCCAGATGAAGCGGAAGGCCGGCCCGTCAGAAGGTCTCACTCGTACTTGGTGGAACATTTTTTCGACATCAGCGACGACCGGAATTGCGTGCTGCCTGAAACGGAGGAGAATGCCAATGAGATTCGTCAGGAGGTCTGGACCTTTCAGAAGAACGTCGTTGAGGCATATTCCTTTGTATTTGGCTGACAAATCGAACACTATTCTGCACTTTTTCGGTTTGTTTGGGTTGAAGACTGGGTGATGAGGACAATACCACGTTCGGTCAACCGGTCCGGAGTCGACTTCTTTTCGGGACAACTTACGCGCGTGTTTTAAGTTGACGTAAGTATCGATGACCGAACCATAGGTCATGGCGAGTTCTTTATCCTTCATAAGTTTGCCTTCAAGATTAAAAAAACGGCGCTGGGCGGCGAAAAAGTTATTTGGTAGGTCTGGGTTATCCATCTTCCAGAGAAGGCCGACCTCGTAACGTTTGCCGTTGTGTCTAGTCGTGTCGTTTAGAATCTTCCACGCTCTTCTTTCCTCTCGACCGACGGCTTTTTCAACGTTTGGCTTTGTGCCAAATGTTTCTGCTTCAACAAATTGTTGTAACATTACATCACATTCCCTTTCTGCCAGGTGGGAATGGAAACAGTCACGGGTTTTGTCGTTGAGTCTCCCACTGGGCCCTCCGATACACCAGTCGAAAGCTGTCAAATAGTCACGAGGGGCTCGTTGGTGGAACGGATCTTTGCGAGTCTCAAAGATTTCGATGGCTGCCGGATGGTCATGGCCGATCAGGATTGCGACGTCCTCCTGCGTGGTAGAATAAACAGGAACATGGGCGAGGTGAGGCCACTGTTTGCTGAGGGTAGCAAGAATAATTGAGCATTTATTGAGTTCGAAGGTCTCCATTACGTGGGCGTCCAAGACGTCGAAAGAGAAAAGACCGTCTCTTGAAGTGACGTTGAAATTGACGATTTGTCGATCGACAGATTTCGCTCCTCCGTTAACCGTTCTAGTTAACACTTTTTCCACCTTGCCACGCAAATTAAGAAAACTAGCCGTTCTTCCCTTTATGACGGATATTTCCCTTCCGGGATCAAGAAGTGCATAAAGCGGCAACTCCTTTCCATTCGCCTTTAGAATAACTGGGACAATCGGTAGTAACGTGTAGCTACCAGCTGATTCAGTTGTGATGGAACCAGAGAATTTTGAAGGCGTTGGCTGTTTTTGATCTACTCTTTTTAGGATAGAGACGTGGAGCTCCGTGTAAAAGCGGGTGATGGATGCCATCTCAGTTAGGTTTCGAGCAACGTTCTGTACGAGTGCATGCCCTGCTTAAGTGGTCGTTGCCTTAACATCGAAGGCATAGGTTAGCGTCCTTAACGATTTGGGCCCTTTTTTCAACTGGGGTGTCCTTGAACTTTCTGCAGTCCTTCATGTGGTGCTGATGCTTACTGTTGCATCCCGGGCATCTTGGGGTCGCATCAAGGTTGTCAGGATTTGGAAGAGACTCAGACGTAGTAGCGAACACGTTTGGCTTGTGCGGCGCACGACGCTTTTCATCTGTTGGTTTCATTTGACGCTGGTGATGAGTTTCCATTGAACTAGCTCGTATAGATTGTTCAGCCATGGCGACTCCGTCGAGCCATTGATCTAAATCTTCTATGGACGCAAGAGTCGGTTGCATCGCCCAACTTTTCTCACCCCATCGACTTTTTAAAGCCGGGGGAGTTTGGAAACTAGCTGTGAAAGTGTTGCGTGACTGTATAACTCCATTCCGTAACCTCCAAGCCGTAGAGTCGCTACAACGGAGTGGAGATCAGCGGAGAAAGCACGAAGAGCGTTAAAATCGTTGTCTCTAAACGACCGGAGTTTTAAGAGAGATGAGGTACATGCTTGAGATACGATTTGCGGGTTTCCGTATCGCCTCTGAAGTTCATTGAGAGCGTGTTGGTAAAGTCCGGGGTTCAGCAATGCTCCGCCGATATCCTTTCTTATGGCCGGTGTAAGTGCGTCATAGAGATGGGCGATACGTTCCGCATCGGAACTTACCGCATCATGAACGAAAACTTTAAACATTTGTATGAACATAGGCCAGTTGCGAGGATCCCCGTCGAAACTTGGAGCCTTCATTCGGGGTGGTTTGATACCGGAACGACAGGTAGTGGCTTGTGAGGTGTCGAGGGTATGGATCCAAGCGTCCGGAGTGTAAACGGCGGGCGGGTTAAGGACCGTTGGCGGGGGAGCGGATGGACCTGGAAAGCCTGTTGAGTACGTGGGGTTAGCCGGCACAAAGGAAGTTGCCGCCATATTGCCTGGAAAGGACATCGAAGTTTGTCGCGATCCAGTATTTATTGACGAAGTGGGCAACAACGAACTGGATATAGTGGTCACCACGGTCGGCGTGTAAGAGAAACTTGAGGCTGGTGGAGGTAAATTCATAGTCGGTACGTGGGTGGACAAACCCGGACCAAGTGATGGACCTTGATTGACCAACCCGAGTCTCGTTGATGGTTGAGCCGGAGGTTGAGCCGCCGAAGGTTGAGAAGTGGGTGTGGGCCCAAAGGAATTCTGTTGGTTTGGATTCCTCCATGAGGAACCTTGCGCAGCAGTTGTTGTTGTCCCAAGCGGGAGGGGGCCGACATTTGAACAGGTGTGACGTTGAATGAAACCGGTGGAGTGACATGACTCGTGGTTATGGGCTGCGGTACAGTGCTAGCGATCAACGGTGTGGAAAACCTCGGGTTAACTGTACTAGCGGTTGTGACACTCTCAGCGTTCGTGGGGATCTGTGGTGCGGATGTTGAGCGTTTTAAGGAGCTACCGGGAGTAAAGACTTTGTTAGCCAGATTACGAACCATTCCAAGAATTCCTACCGAGGGGGTTAGTGGTGTCGTCACCGTCGACTGAGCAAAGAGTCTCGTTGGTGTAGGGATCCTCGACGTGGACGCCACTGACGGAGTAATTAACGTAAAGGCTTGTCCGGCAGCGGGAATCGAAGAGATATCCGGTTGCGTTGCAGTTGGGATAGCGGAAGTACGAAACTTTGAGCTCGTATCCGACACGTTTGACGTTTGAGTACACCCTGTAGGTGTATCATTTAAACGAATTGGATTCTGAGAGAGAGAGAAGATGCGAAGAACGGCTGACCTTGGATACAGCACTCACGACGGAAGAAGCTCGTGTTGGACCAGGATGATCATCAGCAGTGAGTTCGGCTAGCTGTTGCCGCATGATTGCACCGCTAAGTCGCTGTCGATCCATTTCATCACGCAGCTCTCGCTGCTTCCTTTCGTTCTCCACACTTCGCTTATAGTTGTCGAGATCTCTAATTTTTGCGTCCTCGTCTTCCCTACGTTTCGCCTCGTCTTCGATTTGCTGGAGCATCAACTCAGCCTCCTTCTCCTTTCGTTCAGCTTCGTGAATTTTAGCTTGTCGGGAAGATACGCTGGAATGACGTGATGATACTCTGGAAGTCGTAGAAGCACTGGACTTTGATTTTGACCGGGCCATATAATCGTCACAATCGGCTAGAACCGACTGGTGATCATAGATGACCGCTTGAATCCACTGTTTCTCTCCCTCAAGATCGTCTTCTGTGCAGTTGGGGGTGTTACATTGAACGTAACGGTCATGACGCTTCTCTAAATTATCATAATCGCGAACATAATTCGCACGGAGCGCTCGTACGTTGTCGCGGTCTTCGCCGATTCTTATCGATTGTAAAAGCTTCTTGCCTGCTTTAGTATGAACCATTTTTCCGTTGGTTATCGGTCTCTTAAGACGATCAGGATCGACGATCGCCTCTAGGTCAGACATCACCTCCTCCTCCTCATCGATGGAAGTGAGAGCAGTAGGTATAATTTGAGCCATGACGCAATTTATTTAGTACAAGCGAATGAAGGTACAAACGGTAGGTACGTGATAATTACGGGAAAGAATCAAGCTGGCCTCCTACAAGGAGACGACAAACAGAATCACGAAGTAGTGGATTAATAATGGCGGACGATCCTATCACGAGGGCCCGTACGGAAAAGTTGACTGAGACCAAGGTAACGTGTCTCGTTTGTCTTGGTGTTCCGCACACGTATTAATCTCGTAGGTGGCGGTGTTGGTGCCGGCTCAGGTGAAGGTATGTCGTCCTCTGAGGACGGTCCGACCTCACTAATGACCTCACAGTCAGATAGATTCGGGATGAAGTTGTCTTCGTCTGATTCCGGTTGACCCGGTGGAGTGGGAGGTTCAACTATGGGTGTAGGGGGCCACTGCTCAAACGGACGGAAGGTAACCTTTCTATGGTTTGATGGCAGTACGAAATCCGCTAAGCGTGGTCGCTGCTGATGATGTTGATCAGTGGTCTCTTCTATAATATCGACGGTGGAAACGACCGCAGCGGTTCTTGATGCTTGGTGGATCTCAATTCGTCGTAGAGCTGCCGCCTTTCTCCTTTGACTACGAAGTAACTTGTCCGCTTTCTTCCGCTCAGCGCTATTAAACCTACGCGGAATATTGGTGGCTGGTAGTACTTGTTGGAAACCAACTGTCTGGCTGGTAGGACAGACGAACTAGTCGGCTTGTTACGGAAGTCCAGTTGGCGGGACGGAAAGGCTAGACTGATGGCTGAAAATCCAGCTGACGGAACACTAAAGCTTGAAATCCAGCTGACGGAACAGTAATGTGGGTACTGGACAGCTACAGCGCCGGCCCGTAAGGTTGGACGGCCAATATATGTCCAGATAACGGAGACGATACAAAACGAAGAGTTCACGTCACTCTGCCGAGCAAACCGCCGAATAGGACACGAAACGTTCAAAAGTTGCGTTTGCGGCCACCCTGCCGAGGGCAGACCGACGAAAGGACACGAGAAAATTCGGAAATTGCGTTCGCGGCCACCCTGCCGAGAGCAGACCGACGAAAGGGCACGAGAAAATCGGAAATTGCGTTCGCGGCCACCCTGCCGAGAGCAGACCGACGAAGACAGGAGAACGTTCAGAAATTTTGTTCGCGGCCACTCTGCCGAGAGCAGACCAACAAAAGACACGAGAACGTTCAGAAATTTGTTCGCGGCCACTCTGCCGAGAGCAGACCCACAAAGACACGAGAACGTTCAGAAATTTTGGGTTCGCGGCCACTCTGCCGAGAGCAGACCAATAAAGGACACGAGAACGTTCAGAAATTTGTTCGCGGCCACTCTGCCGAGAGCAGACCAACGAGATCAAACACAGAAGCAGAGCAATTATATTCAAATACACACAAGACCAAATGAAATGTAAATTTAAACATAAATGGAGAGTGTTCAATTGCTGGGCTGCTTGGCTGGGATTCGTCTACTGCGGGAAAAAACGGATGTCTGCCACGCGGGACTTCTTTTTGAAAAACGGGCCGATAAATACGAGGTGAAAAGGTTGTGCAACGCTCTGCAAACCTTCCGTGGGATGACCAAGAATAAACGCCAACCGCGTGGTGATGGCCGCTGTGCCGGGTTTCGGTTTCCCGGTCGATGCACCAAATGTTGCCACTCCACGCGAATGTGATTGATGAAAAAATAGAAAACGGATGTCGGTTAGGTTAGCCGATGTATTTAGATTTCAATGCCCGTTGGTTGCCTGCCAACAGACAAGACGGGATAGGGCGCAACGAAAAAACAAGAAACCCACGCGAGAACGACACGTAATGGCTGCCAAACCAAGCGTCTCGTTGGGATAGACAGTGGGGTATCCAGAAGGAGATGTCGTCAGGGACACCAACACAGAAACAAATTTTTACAACACCAATACAAACTTTAACGTCGTCGACGGAAAAACGACCAACTTTGAATTTAATCAACTCGGACGAAGCTTGTAGTGGGTTGAAACAAGGTCGAGATGTCTTCAGGTTGGCGGTAAGGTCGCGACTGACGGTGCACTCGAAGCTCCACCCTTCGTTCCCGATTCCCCTACTCCTCCGACAGCGTTGCCGGATTTAATTTGAAGGTAACAGTTTTTGCGAGCTCTGACTCGCCAACAGTAGTTGAACGAATTTCAGAAGGGGGAGTGGGGGGGGGGGCTGGTGTCGTGCTACCACAAGACACCAGCCCCCCCATAACTTCAACGAATTTTACAAGGGGGGGCTGGTGTCGTCTTTTGTGCGACTCCAGCCCCCCCCCCCCATCACATAGTGTAACGTGTGTCGGTCATTAGTACCCCAAGAGGGGTACTAAAAGGGGGGAATGAGGGGGTGATACCCAATTGTATCATCACAGAAAAGAATGGAAAGTCCTACGTCCCTATTCTCAATCCCTCGGTACAATCTGTCGTTTTTCCAGCAGGAAAGGGAATTCCAGGAGTTGAGGCAATCGAGTCGGCTGAGTGGGCGACAGTGGAGGAGGAAGTTATAGGCAACGTCTCACCGGCAACATCACCCCCAAGAACAATCCCATAATTCCTCCGTGAATCTCTTGAAAACGTTCCCGCAGAACATCGGCAAGAAATGGAAACTCTTCTCACCCGATACCAAGACCTCTTCCACGATACCCCTCTTAAGAGTACGATTGCCGCCAAACACGAGATTGACACTGGTCATCACCAGCCTATCAGGTCAGCTCCTTATGGAGTCAGTCAACTAGAACGGGAGGCTATCAACGCCCAAGTAGAAGAAATGCTCCAGGCCGGAATTGTCAAGCCATCCTCCAGCCCCTGGTCCTCTCCCGTCGTCATGGTACCCCAAAAAAATGGTGAGCTTCATTTTTGCATTGATTACCGCCGGTTAAATGCCATAACGATTCGTGACGTTTATCCTTTACCACGAATTGACGACTTCCTTGATCATCTGGGAGGGGCAACAGTATTTACTTGTCTAGATTTAAAAAGTGGGTATTGGCAGATTCCAGTAGGCAAGTCCAGCCAGTCGAAAACCGCATTTGTTACACCAGACGGGCTCTACGAGAGCACGCGTCTCCCCTTTGGTCTTTGTAATGGGCCTGCATCATTTCAGTGAACAATGGGCCAAGTATTGTCGGGCCTAAAGTGGAACATCTGTTTGGTGTACCTAGATGATGTGGTCGTTTGCGGCAAAACGTTTAAAGAACATCAGGATAGGTTGGAAAGTGTGCTTATAGCCCTACAAAAAGCCCAATTGACTCTTAACGTGAAGAAATGTGCCTTTGCACAAAGCCAAATCCTGTGTTTAGGACATCAGGTGACAGCTGACGGAATTTCTCCAGACCCATCTAAAATCTCCGCCATCGTCGACTTTCCCTCTCCCAACAGCAGTCCACCCGGACTCAGACTGACACACCTTAGGAGCTTCCTAGGTGTCATCTCCTTTATCGCCGATTCGTAAACCACTTCGCCTCTTTAGTCTTACCTCTATACGATTTATTAAAGAAGAATGCTACATGGGAATGGGAGAGAGAACAAGAACTCGCCTTTCAAACAATCAAAATGTTATTAGTGAGTGCTCCAATTTTAAAACATCCCACGGCGGAGGGAAAATTTGAAGTTCATGTGGACGCCAGTGGAGTAGGAGTTGGAGCCATGCTAATGCAGTCCGACCCAGTTACTAACGAGTATCATCCTGTTTCCTACCTTAGCCGACGATTGACATTGGCAGAATCGAACTATCACTCCAACGAGTCAGAGTGTCTAGCTCTGGTATGGGCCCTAACGAAACTCCGCCATTACTTGTACGGACAAACGTTCCGGGTGAGAACAGATAACAATGTAGTGCACTGGTTGTCCCAGAAAAAGGACATTCGGGGAAAGTTGGCCCGCTGGGTGCTCATCCTGCAAGAATTTAACTTCTCCATAGACCCCCTGAAAGGAGCGGAAAACAAAGTTGCCGACGCTTTGTCTCGACAACCTGCTGTGTCTCAGGGCAGTTCTTCACAACCAGAAGTAGTCATGGAAATTTGCAGTATGCAACGATATTCAAAAGTAGACTTGGCAGTCTGGCAGCAAGGTGACGATACCATTCGTAAGATACTTCAACAACTACGAGAAGAAAAGGGAAACCAATCACAGTTGTTTGCAATTAAAGACGGGGTACTCTACAAGAGGGGAAAAGATGGTGAACGTGAATTTAAACTTGTCGTCCCCTCTCTCTTACGACGCGAAATTATCCGAAACTTCCACGATGACCCAGACGCTGGACACTTTGGCGTATTCAAAACTAAAGCAAAAGTCGACCAAAACTATTGGTGGCCAGGATTGCCCGTTAGCGTACGGACTTATGTAGCATCTTGCCCCTTCTGTCAACAAAACAAAATTCCCACTACACCACCAGTAGGGTATTTAAAGCCCATCGATCCACCTAAAAAAGTCTTTTCTCTCATTGGAATCGATCACCTAGGTCCCTTCATCCGTACCAAAGCAGGTAACAGATACATCCTAGTGGCCATCGACTACCTGTCAAAATGGGTAATAGCCAAACCAGTAGCCAGTACCGCGACCGGGTCCATCTGTGATTTCATCAAGAGTGAAATTATAGCACTACACAGTTACCCGCAGCGGATAATCACTGACCGTGGTTCGGGTTTTACCTCAAAAATGCTACAACTCCAGCTTCAAAAGTTGGGGATTGAACAATCCATCATCATCACAGGTCACTACCAGTCGAACGGACAGGTGGAACGAGTAAACCGAACAAAAACAAAAAATAATAATAATAATAATAAATAAATTCATTCTATGCCCTATACAAATTTTTCATCTGTTTGTTTCGGTTTTCTAGAAAAAAAAACGCGAGTCAGGAGAGGCCGTGTAACGTGTGTCGGTCATTAGTACCCCAAGAGGCCTCTGACTTCTCCGAACTCTTCTTTCTTAGTTGGCAACTTTCCTTCCTCTTTCTTCGTCGAAACAGTCCGTCGTCTAACACTTAAAACCGATCGAAGAGATGACGTTTTAGACTATTCTTTTGACCCCTCTCTCGTTGTTTTCAAGCTCTCTCTCTCTTTTTCTGTTGACCCGACCGGGTTTGTCTTTTCTCTATCTTCTACTGGAACTCAGCAGGTCGTAACATAAGTTCAATTAACTAAGTATACTCTATTTCCGTCTTTACTTTTATATTTCTATATCGTAAATGTGTGTGTTGAGCTAGAATGCCACAAAGCATGGCCAGTGTAAATGTGTGTGTTTCATCTTGAGCTGGAATGCCACAAAGCATGGCCAGCGGAACTACTACGTACGAACGGTCGTGGAATCGGCAGGTTCGTGTTGTGCCGTGATCACGGATATTGGAGAGCGCATTGTGTTAATGCGGGCCGAACCAGAATTGTGTGAATCAATTTCATCAATTTCATTTCCCAATTTTTTTTTCTAGCTCCAGTTCTATCTACTTTATTTTTATTTTATTTTTGTTTGTAAGTTGCTCGTCTCTTTTAGCCGAAGAATTTCGTTTGCTTCCAGAAATTCGTCTGCTACGAGGGGATGAACAACAAACCATTCACAAACAATAGCTAAATAAAAATAAACCAGATAGAACTAGGGCTAGAAAAAAAATTGGGAAATGAAAAAATGAATAGCGTACCCACTGCTAGGAAGAAAAGGGGGAAAATCTTAATTATATTTATGAAAACTTATTTTTTAACATGAAGAAGTTGGTTTCTCCATAAGACGCTGCAGCCGCAGCAGACCAACTTGGACACAAATGAGATTTTCGCATTTGTGGAGAAAGTGCAACGTAGGATGTTTTACTGCTCTATAGGTCCGTAGAATATAATTTTCGCACATCCATTGCACTTCCAAGGTGACTAGCCGACGGACATCCCTGGAACTACCCATTGAGTACATAGATATCTAACGGATGTTCGGCCATGATTCGGACATCCGACGGCAGAAATGTGCTATATGGGATCATCAACTGAGTGACCAGTGGGTGTTTCCCTACGTCCTTCGCGTCCGCGTTCAACAAATTGAGCGTAGAAGAGAGCATAGACCTGGAAACATTAATCCCTGAGAGATTTTCCTTGGGAAAGATTAAAGGCTATCCCGTGGTTATGGGCCCCAAAATGTTTATTGTTTCCCCAGGGGTTCCAGCTGAGTTTTGATTGGTTGTCAATTGGAGGGAATTATCGCGTGTAAACTGGGGAACTTTTCGTTTTTATTTATTTTTTAATCGATTCGCCGTATTAAACTACGTGTCTGGGCAAATTTTCAAGTCTGTTGGTGTTTTTCTTCATTTTATATATTTATTTATTCGGTCGAAATTCAAATTTTTGAGGTTCCCGCCGGTTTGTGATTGGCTGCAAAATTAGGGGGAATTATCGCGTGTAAACTGGGGAATTTTTCGTTTTCATTTATTTCTTATTCGATTCGCCGTATTAAACTACGTGTCTGAGCAGAATTTCAAATCTGTTGGTGTTTGTGTTCATTTTATATAATTATTTATTCGGTCGAAATTCAAATTTTTGAGGTTCTCGCCGGTTTGTGATTGGCTGCAAAATTGGGGGGAATTATCGCGTGTAAACTGGGGAATTTTTCGTTTTCATTTATTTCTTATTCGATTTGCCGTATTAAACTACGTGTCTGAGCAGAATTTCAAATCTGTTGGTGTTTGTGTTCATTTTATATATTTATTTATTCGGTCGAAAGTCAAATTTTTGAGGTTCTCGCCGGTTTGTGATTGGCTGCAAAATTTGGGGGAATTATCGCGTGTAAACTGGGGAACTTTTCGTTTTCATTTATTTCTTATTCGATTCGCCGTATTAAACTACGTGTCTGAGCAGAATTTCAAATCTGTTGGTGTTTGTGTTCATTTTATAACTTTTATTTTCTGTTTGACTGTTTGTTTACAAATATCGTAGGCGGCTGTCGTTTGTCATTTGTTCTGGATGCTGCCATGCAGAGAAATGTGACTTTTGGATTTCGGATAAACTTTTCTACTAATTTGCCCCACATAAATCTCGAAGGTCGACACCCAGTGGCGTTTTTTGTGCTATAGCTCATACCACTGTTGAAAATTCCGGCCTGGTAAAACAACACCTCCCTCACACCACCAGATATGGGATTGAAGTTCCGTGTATGACACCAATTACGCCAATTGCTCCACGCCGACTGGTATGTAGCGTTCGTATTCTCCCTGATTGCTGATAAGAGCAGCTCGACAACTTCTGGCGGAAAGCCCTGGCTACTGAGACAACTCCCGATAGCCGCCAGGCGATTAACCGAATTGAATGATTGGTTGTCAGTTGATGACATTCCCCCAACGGGGATGTCAACAAAGCCTTCTCCGGGAAGAGCATGCGGGGAACGTCCATCGCCAATTCCAGTATAATCGGAAACCATGCCTGTGTGGGCCACATGGGGCGTGATCAGCACAACTGTTGCTTGGTCTTGAATCAGCTTCGTCAGGCACTTGGCTATGAGCTTGAAAGGCGGGAAAGCAAAACCCTGAACATACTTCCAGTTCAGCGTGAATGCGTCCATCCTCCACGCACCTGGCTGCGGGAACCAACTGAGGAATGTCGGAAGTTGCACATTCCATGTGCTTGCGAATAGGTCCACCTTCGAATTCCACAATAGCTGAATTTTCATGAAGACCGAAGTTGACAGCTTCCAGTCTCCTACTGCGAGCGGCTTGCGTGATTCTACGTCCATTGCGTGACCTGGAAATGAAGTAGGAATCCGCATTATTTTCTCGGCTGGTGGAGGGTCCTTGCTGGCCGTTCTCTGACCCTGCTTTCTTGCTTTTCTTCGAAATTCCTTCCAGGGTAGCCTTCGATTTGGCCTCGCCAACAAGATGTTTCAGAAACTTTCAACCGAAAAGGTCCTCACCGCCCGACCAGATATCAGTCCTCTCCAAAAGCCCAATGAATTCCGGGTACACCTGGGAGAGAATGTTGTGGCGCCGGGTTTTAATGACGTCACGTAAGAGAGTGGCCTATAGCCGTAAGGCGATCTTGATGGCTATTAAGTCACTTTTAGACTTCTTCTTCAACTTTGTGTGACCGGCTAGAAAAGGTAAAGGTTTAGCCAAATCCAGAATCTTAAAGGACAACCTCAGAGTCTTTTCCGTCGGGTCAATGTTGGCCTTTGTCGCGTGGGAGCCCTTAAAAGTCTTCAGACGCAGGAAGACGGACTCGTACAAACTAGGGTTAATCAGGATGTTGGCTTTCCTTTTCAGTGTAGGCTTGTACATCTCCCTACATTTTTTGATCTTGTCGTCATTAATCCCGATAACGATCCATTTTGATAAATTGGTGGACTTCGCCTTCGAGATCTCAAACTTCCGTGTAGAATAGCTGGAAAAAGAACTTTCACTTGAATTAGAACCCGAACTAGAGTCCGATCCAGAGCTAGGCGAGTCAGAGCTTGACGAGCTGTCGGACGAGCCGTTGGACGACATCTTTGATTGAAAGCTAAAAAGGATCTGAGGATTGTAAGGGTATACGCCCCCCCCACTTAGACTTTTTGTTTGATCGTTAGCAAAAATACAAGGTCAACACCATAGGCAGTTGATCCGTTGAAGAATTTACAACAATTAAAAATAGTTTGAAATGCAGGACAGAGCCAAAAAAGATACCGAAAAATGCGCCCCACCCTGCACATTAATATGCATTTTTTACAAACTGTGAATTTAACCAGTTTTTGATAAAAAAGCTGAAAACTCGGGTTCTTCCATAAGAGCCCAACGTTAAAATCGTCATTTCGTTTGAAGCACCTCCTTCAGGAGAGGCAAGTTACGCCGCGCTCTGTTTCAGGACACTACTGTACGACCTACCTCCTTCCATAGAGCTGTGGCAAGCAGCTGATCATACTTCGTGGTCTCTGTAAAGACAAAAGTCAATAATAAATTTTTAAAAATGTCAATGTACAATAATAATTCTATTATTTGACCATCGCTACGTAAAAAAGGTTTTTCCTCAAGTAATGGATCTGACCCGAGAATTTTAATTTCCAATTGGGTGTCACCTATGATGACCCTTAACAAAATAAATTTTTTTAATACAGCGAAAAAGGTCGGTAAACACAAACTTTTACATATACTCACCAATATCCCGAGAAATGAGGTGATGGAATAAAAAAAAAAAAAATTAAAGGCATATTCCCACAAATGAAATTTTTATTCAAAAATGGGGTCTTTAGTCCATACCACACATGTTTATAGAAATGTAAACAACCAGCAAAATGGCGGACACCCAAAACAGTTGACACGTGAAACCAAGAAGTGATTTGCCTCTATCATGGACTACTCTAAATAAAGAATGGGACTTTTGCGTATTTCGCCGTGTTTAAGCTTATCGGGCGGGCTTGTTTTATTTTAAAAAATTACAAATATGTCATGAAATACAGCTTTAAAAGACAATTTTAACTACGTACAAGTTTTTCTTAATGAAACGTATAACTTAAAATGATATTTCGATATTACTTGTAGCATGGTATACGGGATGGTAAACGAGTGCCTGCAACACACCTGGTAAGGCTTTGCCAGGCCTACTTAATGCTTAAGGCCTGTAAACTCAAAATCTCAAATACCTCCTATGGTGGGTAGGCGTTCCCTAGTAGTAAGAGCCAAACAGACAAAAAAAACAAGGGTTACGACGACACCATCTGGCGCTCGCAATTATAGCCTCGTTGAAAAACACCCCCAAAATTAACACTTGTTATAGTTACATAACCACATGAATAAAGATAAAACAAAAGTAGTATGTAAAAAACATATATGTTTTATTATCATATGAATGAAACATTTTCTTCTTGTTCTTGTAGTTAATTGAATTAATCATTTAGGCAAAAAATCTATAAACGAATTAAACATTTTCACTTAGAGATAAAATATAAAATTTATAAAATTTTACTCACATTGATAACACGACATAAAATAGACTAGAACCGTCATACTCATATCTACAAATCTCTGGACGGAGTCCTTGACCACCATCCCAATACCGAAACAAATTTCATTGTAATGGTGAAATCTAATGATGAAAATATTACTTAGTGGACCCAAATCTTTTTCAAAGAGGTGATTTTTTACTAATAGTTAATTCTACTACTAGTTAATTCTTTAACTAAAAGTTAAGGATTCTAAGATACTCTTAATAAAAAAATACAAGGAAACCCTGTTTTTGCTTAATCTTGTATTTAGGTTTTCGAAGCAGTAGTAGTAGAGAGCGCCAGATGGTGTCGTCGTTACCCTTGTTTTTCCTCTGATTAGTTGTTGCCAGGTAACGCGTCACCGCCATAGGAGGTATTTTAGTTTACAGGCCTTAAGCATTAAGTAGACCTTGGGCTTTGAGACCAAAAACCCCATGTAGACCGCAGCGCTTCCACTTCTAGGGTAATTACCCTTTTCTAGGGTAATTGAAAGTTGGAAATTGCCATCTGGGGTGCTAGGGACTTTCTATGAATATCGTCTTTCATGGAAATCTAGGGATTTTCTAGGGGTTTTGCGATTATCTATGCAGAGACATAGGCCACTATGGCTATCTTGCTTTTTCCCTCTCAGAAATGGGGTAGCCTAAGGTGTCCCATTTTTCAGTTTTATTTTTTGTTTTCGATGATCATTGGGATTGGGTCAGTGTTTCGGATTTTCTAAATTTGCCGGATTTGACTCCAATCCAAATCATTGCGTGTGTTTTGAAATCCGTTCCAAATCCTAAGCTCGAAAAAATCAGCAAAATCCAATCCAAATCAAATCCAAATCCAAATCCAAATCCAAATCATTTTAAATTTGAGAAAATCCGATCCAAATCCGATCCAAATCCGATCCAAATCCGATCCAAATCCGATCCAAATCCGATCCAAATCCGATCCAAATCCAATCCAATTCACAATCAATTGTTAATTTTATGATTGCAACATGTAACACATAGTTACATACAAGTTCTTCTACATATTTCTGTGTCAAGGTAAAAAATTTTTAAATTTCCTTTTAATTTTTTTGACTTTAATCCCTAATTTAATATCAAATAAAAACCCAAGACTTAATTGGATTAGTTTACTTTTTAATAGAAGTTTTGGTAAAAAGTCTGTTCGACTTTTGATTTCTTACAAAATCCATATTTTTTTAAAACTATAATAACAGGTTCCTTTAGATTTCTTAAGTTGGATTAAATCTTTTTATTTCTGAGTATTCTGACTGACAATGGTGAAAAGAGCAAAAAAACAAAGAGTTAGCCACAATTCATCATTTGTGTTTGACAGGAGTCACAGGACTCATAAGTTTCATATTTCGCTTTATGAAAAGCATTTTCGCGAAGAGAGGAGGCTTAATGCGATTTCTTTTAGCCGATGCAATGTCCGTGGCGGTGCTAAAGACCCGTTCGATCTCTCCTCCCGAAGCGGGCACCCCGAAGAGCTCCCTTGCTATCAAAGCCAACAACGGGAATCGATGGGCGTTTACTTTCCAATAACCCAAGGGACTAAAGCGCAAGTCAGAAGGACAATCATTGTCGGGAGAATGATTGTCCTTAGGATGGATATTGTCAGGATGCAGATATTGTCAGGATGATGATTTTTAGTGACCATAAAATAAAGATATGGCTGCCTAGTGCCTAGTGGAAAAAAAGGCTAACTGGTAGCATTCCTTACCTTCTAATAGTTTTAATATACGATGACGAAATCACGAAATTTTTCAATCTAATAAAACGGTAAAGAGTATATGTCTGGTCTTACACACGATGGAGGTAAGAGGATCAAGTGCAGAGTCTGCAGACGACAAGAAAGGTAAATACTAAACAGTGGCTGGGTGGTACAGGAAAAAAATTCTAAATTGGAAAAAAATCCGAAACAAATCTTTATAAGGGATTTGGATTTGATTTGAAAAAATCCGGTTTTTTTTGTGGGGATCAAATCCGATCCAAATCCAAGCCATTGAAAAATAAGGCAAATCCAAATCCCTTAAAAATCCGGGAGGATTTGGATTGGATTGGATTTGGATTTGATTTGAAAAAAAAATCCGAAACACTGCATTGTGTTGTTTTTTGGGACAAAAAAAAAATTCACCAAAAGATGAAAGCCCCCAAAATTTTTTACCCCCTCCCACACAATTGGAAAAACAGCAAAAAAACTGGCTTTTTAAATTTAAAACATTCTGCCGAACAGTCAAAAATGTTAAAAACCTACATCGATTATTTCACGTTTGCTTCTTTATTATGTAAGGTAAACGCGTGTCAAATTTGGATAAGAAATAATTAAAATTAGGGTACCCACCAACGGAAATAGTTATAACACTTTGAAGAAAAACTTGTATTGTATGTTATTCGCCAATTCAAACGTTCACAAAGTTTTGTTTTCTAGGAGCATTGAAATGCTTACGATGATGTTCTATAACTTGAAATAGATACTGTTGTTCCTCCACATTAACACACACATCTTTGAAGTCCGTTATCAATTTAACTGCGCGCCCAGCACAGTCGTTGATTACTTCTAGGCCTCGAATTATCTCTTCTATTTTTGAATACCCGAATGTTTTTTCCCAATAGCAAAGAGAAACCATCATCCAGTCTAAGGATTCATTTTTCAAACCTAAAAGCTCAAAAACTAACCAACTCCGAGGCTCCAAGGGATTTAAAAGAGAAATTGCGGCTTCGAGCCGCAAAAGCTATCTTAAAACACCAAGGTGCGTTCGTAAAACATTGGGGGTACGCGCCAGTCGCTTGCTCTATTGTAATGAAATTATACCGTTGCTTAATTAAGTAATATTTTAATAAATGAAAACAAAATTATAAAGTTAAAGGGCATTGTATTACGGAAAAGGAAATAGAAGGAAAAATAAACAATAAATATAAATAATAACAAACACAAAACCAAAAAAATAACGGCTCGAGGGTTTTGTGTAGAGGAGGGAAGACGCGCAGCTTCACGATGTAAATAATTCCCCCTAGTGTCGTCTGAGCGAACCCTACCACCTTTCTGTGAACCCATGAAAGACGGTAGGGTTCGCCCCGGCGACCGAGATCAAGTTGGTTGTATCGTTTTTTTTTTTATATCGTTGTCGTTATTTGTTAAATATTATTTATGTAATCGTTAACTTAATTCGTTATTTAATAAATTATTTTTTTCGTTATTTTTCTCGTTGTATAGTTTCAAGACTTCGAGATAATTTTTGTACAAGTCTTTCTTTTACTTTTCTGTTCCAGCGAAAATCGACGCTTAATTTATTCGGCTGCTGTTTATCTGATTATGTTTGTAATTGTAACGGTAGATGTCACGTCGAATAATCAGAGGGCGAAGCTATCAGCTGATCAGTTGTTTGCTTCTGTCTGATTTCGTTTCGAGTCGTAAGAGGCCATTTTTGCCTAGTAAGTTTCTGATTCTGAAAGCTCTTAATCTGGTACGCTATTGGTGTCGTTTATTGTGTGTGTCCACTTGATTCTGCTCTGCATTCAGGTACTTGATTGAAATGTTATTTTATGACGTAAATTAATGTATTGTGTATTTGTGTTTAGAGTGTGTTAATTAATGCGTGATCTCTATTGAGTCACCCCTGGTATTTCTGGTCATAGCCCACTCCTAATTGTGGACCCTGGGTAATTTATTATATTATTGCTGATATGTCTTGCTTGAATGTAATTATTATGTATATCTATTTAGGCACCAGTTGAAAGGTGTAATATAATTGTATTACTCGTTGGCCCTAGCATTGTACTTCTTGGTTTCACTTTTCCATTTTCAGGGGTTTTCTAGATTAGGCCCCAGCATTAGATGTTGGGGTGAAACAAAAAAAAAAAATAATTCAGATTCGCAGTCAACAGCGCCACTGAGCAGAATAATTTGTTAAATAACGAGAAAAAGAAAATGATAAACTTTCCCACAAAAATTTGCTTTCGCTTTCGTTATTCGCTATATTAATTTAGGCCAAAATTGGACATATTCACGAAAAATTTCATTATTCGTTATCGTTAACGACCCAACACTACGGAAATCTAGACTTGAAATACGTAGTAGTACTACTACGTATCACGTTTTTTAAATGGATATATAAGTTAAAATAATAAGTGTGAAAGTATTATGAAATTTATTTATTACAAATCTCGAAATGAGAGATTAGAGACGAAATAAATAACGAATATTGAATAATATAAATTTTTTATTTTTTTCTTACGTTTTGCGTTGATATTTTACGTCTGCTACTGCAACACAATTCAAAATATGTTTAATCATTTTAGTGTATTCCAATTATCAATGTAATAATAATTTTTAAATTGGTAATAATTTTAAAACACTGAAATATCTGTGTTCCCGAACCACAATTTTTCAATACTTTAATAAAAATTTTTATTTTAACGTTCATGAAAGGGATAAGAAAGGAGGAGGAGCTTTTTTCAACTTGAGCTCAATTTTCGTTTTATGGTTAATACAATAGTTCAACTAAAAAGTTCAACTCTACCAACCAAAAAAGCAATTTTATGGAAACCCAAAAAATTGAGCAGCTCAACTACAAGTTGACGATAAAACGCACCCCAAGTTGTTTGACCCTAGCGATCGGCCCCGATTAGCCATAATCGGGTTAACCGCCCACCCCGGGAAAAGGCAATCGGGGATGAATTGGGGTGTTATTTCGTCAGCCGGGGCGGGGCGGGGCAAAAATCGAGGTTAACCTGCCTGCCCCGACGCCATTTACAAAAATGGCGCCTGAATTCAAACTACGAATCCCCGATTAGGCACCCCGATACAACCCCGATTGAGATCGGGGTTCAAAAATTTTCACCCCGAGCCCCGAACGCCCAGCCCGAGCCCCGAATTTCGAAACCCGATTGGCGAAATGCGCCCCTATTAGGGTCGGGGCCGATCCCTAGTTGACCTTTCTACTTTATAATAATTTATATTTTCTTTCATATGGCAACACTTATTTCTTTTATCGAGTCATCATAGCAGACGAAAATCTAGACTTGCACTACGTATCACGTGTTTTACATGGATAAATCAGTTAAAACAATAAGTGTGAAAGTATTATGAAAATAATTTATTGCAATTTTCGAAACGAGAAATTAGAGACGAAACAACGAAGACGATTCAAGAAATATTAAATAATATAAATTTGTTATTTGTTTTCTAACGTTTTGTGTTGAGATTTTACGTCTGCTACTGCAACACAATTCCCAATATTTTTAATCATTTTAGTGTGTTCCAATTATCAATGTAATAATAATATTAAAATTTGTAAAAATTTAAAAACACTGAAATATCTGAAAACCACTCTTTTTCAGGACTTTAATAAAAATTTAAATTTAGCGTCCAATTAAGGGATGGGGAAAGAGGAGCTTTCTTCAACTTGAGCTCAATTTTCCTTTCAAGGTTAATACAATAGTTCAGCTAAAAAATTCAACTTGATCAACCGAAAAATAATTTTATGGTCAACCAAAAAGTTAAGTAGCTCAACTACAAGTTGACGATAAACGCACCCATATTAACGGATAATTATGATTATAGGGAATTATGATAAGTCAATAAATATTTTTTAAATGGATAATCTAATATTGAACAACAACAAAATTACATGGTCGACATGAATAATCGAATAATCCCGTCCTTTTGTTAGAGTTCTCCATGCCTCTATAGAACTGCAGTGGATGCTGAGTTGCGTGATCTCGCAATTCACTCCTAACCCATCTTGTGTTGTGTCTTGGTCGTCGCTGCGAACCCTACTGGCTTTCGTTGGTACACGGATATATAGAAGGGTTCGTTCCAACGGCACTAAAGGGATTGTTTAAAATCGTTCGATGCCCTGAATCGAGAACCTTGATTGGTAAAAAAGCAACCTGATTGGCTCGGGGCCAATCACTGCTCCCACGACTATATATAAACACATATTTTTAAATATGGTTTTATAAACATTTTTTAGAGCTATTGTTTATGTATTCATCACATCTTGCCTCATAAAAGGATAATACAATTTTTCCTGTTGTAATAAGTTTAACCACTTTGGTTTTGCTTGACGGTAACTTGCCGTAACCGCGAAGTATGAGTGACGCGTAGTATACACACTACGTCACCACGCGTGGGATTCTAGCTGCTCCCATGGCGCTTAGCGTTAAGTCAATATGACGCGTAGTCAGGGATGGCGCGTCCATTGTGCCCATCCTTAGTTGCTTGAGGCATTTTTCTTCTCTCTCTATTTTTCATGCTGCGTTGCAGCGCATTTTTGTTTCTTTCTGTAACACCGTATATCTCGGTTTCAGAATTCAGATACAGTCCCGTTCCAGATAGTCACTGTGATGACTCGACCGCTTGAGACCAACCGTGGGATCACCCGACTTCACCGATTGCAGAGATCCCCTTGGGAACAAACCAGCTCACCCCTCCAACATTCACATGTACCCCCAGGCTCTGTAATGGGATGTCTTGCCAGTCACCTAGCAACACATTCAGTTGACCCCAAGTCACCACATGGCGCAGTTGGTAGCTCGAATCGCTACCCCGTAAAAACGCACAGTGTACACTCAGTGCAGTGGAAACACTGACTCTACCGCATGGACGCCGACGACTACGACATTGAATTGTCCTTTCCCTGGTGTGACGCTGACTCGGCGCTTTATTTTTTCGGTTTCCCTCACAACGACGACATGGCTCGCCCGTTCAAACCTTACGGTTCACCACCACCTCTGGATTTAGACGAATACAAAGATTCGTTCGAGTTATGGGAAGCCCAGTGGCTATCATTCCTTTTTTTGTCAACCATCGACACCGCACTTGACGCCGCTGAGCGCGCCGAATACAAGACCCAAATGCTAAAATCCTGCCTGTCGGTCAGGACACTTCAGATGGTGTTGTCCATGGGGCTCACAGCAAACGAGCTGGCCAGTGCCCCTGCCATCATCGCAAAGCTCAAGGATCGATGCAATGCCGGACGCAACCATCACGTTTGGCGTCAACAGTTCGCCACATCCAAACAAAGACCTGATCAAGCAGTCGACGACTGGCTTTGTGAAATCCGTGAGCTGGCTACTAAATGTTGTTTTGCTACCGATTGCTGCGCTAATTGCGAGGAGACACGTATTCTGGGCCAGATCGTCTTCGGTGTTCAAAACGATGATATTCGGCGCAAATTGCTAGAAGAAAGAACGGGGCTAACGCTCGCCCGGGCCACTGCAATGCTCCGCACAGCTGAAGTTGCGGCCAAACAGTCCAACAACATTACAACCGGCACCAGCTTCTCCGTTCAAACTACCTACTCATCATACAAGCGAAACAAAACCAGCAATACCAAGCCCAACGAAAGTGAGAAACAATCCACAACCGATTCGCCATCGTCACCCGCCGGCTACTGGTACTGCGGAGCAGAAGAACGCCATCCGAAAACTGAGTGCCTTGCCACCGGGAAAGAATGCAACCATTGCAAAAAAATTGGCCATTTCAGCAAAGTTTGCAAACAAAAAGCGAAAAAGAGAATCAACAGCGTTGCCGTCAGCCGTACGACAAAAACAATGGCCATGGTACCAACGACCAGCTAGTTTCCATCACTGTTTCACCCCAGCGGGGACGGGCAGCCAACATCAGAACGCTCCCAGACACAGGCGCCGAAATCGACGCTATCCCAGCCACAGTATATTGCAAGTTTTTTACGTCGGTCGCACTAAAAAATGGGTCCCAACCCTATACTGCGACTGGGAACCCTATTACAAGCCTCGGCACATTCCAAGCTACTATCAGTTGGCTTCCTGACGGCGCACCCGTCTCAACAACCGTTCACGTTCTACGCGACCTACAACAACCCGTTTTGTCTAAGTCAACACAGCTCGCTATCGGGATGTTGCCAAAAGGTTACCCACATCAGAGAGTCAACCAAGTCTCAACGACGGCAACCAGAACACCACCGCCACCGCACAACAAACCTGCAAGCTGCTTTCCGCATGTCCAGACGCGACATATACCAACCGTGGTCACTGTTGTTACAGCTAGCACACCAGCCAAAAGAGTCCGCATGGAACACGACCTGAATCAACTGAAGGCCGAGTTTCCCAAGATATTTGACGGCACATGTCAGCCAATGAAAGGCCCACCATGCCACTTTCAGCTCATGGAAGGGGCTACCCCGATAGCTATGAGAGGCACACGGCCAGTCTCCGTACCACTCATGCCACGTCTAAAGATCGAACTCGACACTTCTGGAGTCACAATCCATCATCCAAAAAATGACTGAGCCGACTAAGTGGGTGCATCCAATCGTCATTGTCCCAAAGAAAGACGACAGCCTTCGCCTGTGCGTCGATTTTCGCCAACTAAACAAGGCTATCATCCGCCCGATGTTTGAAACAGCAACACCATTCCAAGCTGTACGAACGATCCCACCCGGAATGCAATATTTCACCGTAATCGACGCACTGAAGGGATACCACTAAGTTCTTCTGGACGAAGAATCGTCAAACCTAACCACATTTTCTACTCCGTTCGGTCGATACAAGTACCTACGCCTGCCCTTCGGCGTCACTCATGCCGGTGATGATTACAGTCGCCGCGTCGTGGATATCTTTGACGACTTGCCATGTAGCCGAAGAGTCGTTGAAGACGTTATCGTATTTTCCAAAACGTACGACGAACACATCCTGGCTGTTAGGGATCTTTTCACTCGCGCTGCAAACCACAACATTGCTCTGAATTGTGATAAGCTCGTCTTCGCAGAATCATCCGTCAAGTTTGGCGGCTACATCGTAGACTCAACCGGTTTTCGTCCGAATCCTGACGTCACGCAGGCAATCCAGCAGTTCCTTTCTCCCGAAAACATTACTGACCTTCGGGCATTTTTCGGCCTTTGTCAACAAGTAGGAAACTTCTCCAACCACATCGCGCTTGAGCTTCAACCACTAGCACCATTGTTAAAGAAGGGGTTATCTAGTAATGGACAACCACCCACCACAACGGGTTCTGCCGCGCTCGAATTGCCCTATCCGACACTTTTGATCTCGCGTTTTATGATCCAGCTCGCCTGACAGCCCTACATACCGACGCATCGCGTCTACACGGATTGGGATTTGTAGTCAAACAAAGAAACCCGCTATGCCATGATTGAGCTTGAATGCTTAGGGGTCACATGGGCAATGTACAAGTGCCGGCAATTCATCGAAGGACTACCATCGTTTGAAGTAATAACGGACCACAAGCCATTAATCCCCATCCTGAACGACTATGCCTTTGATAAGCTCGATAATCCACGACTTCTCCGCCTGCGCCTGAAAATGCAGCGATTTTCATTCGTCGCCAAAAGGGTCCCGGGTAAATCGAACACAGACGCCGACGCACTCTCGCGAGAACTAGTCGACAAAGCAACCGCGGCGGACGAGTTAGCCGAAGGAACCCCTTCCTTTTCACCTCGTGTAGCAATGCTAAGTGCCATCGAGTTATCTGAGCCGTCCGTCCTCGACCCAGTGCTAGAGAAAGTAAAATCAGCCGCAGCGGTGGATCCAGTAATGTTCGAACTACGAGAGCTGGTGCTACGTGGATTTACAAATGAAAAAGCCAACCTGTCACTCCCTATGCGTCCATTTTGGGCCGTTCGACATCAGCTAGCCATCGATGAAGGCGACGACATAATCGTAATGGGAGCCCGCGTTTTTGTACCTTCCATTTTACGGCGAGACATCGTCAACGATTTAGTTGATATGCATCAAGGGGCCACCAAGCTACGACAACGAGCACGTCTAGCCCTGTATCGGCCACATATGGACGTTGACATTGCCAATGCGGCCCGCAATTGCACCAAATGCTTCGAACGCTTGCCATCTCATCCTCCAGAACCCTTGGTCCAGCGCCAACCGGCATATCGACCATTTGAGCAGATCAGGGCCGACCTCGGAGAACACAAAGGCAAACACTTTCTCATTTTCGTCGACCATTTTAGCGGCTGACCACACGTCATACCGTTCCCTGACAAAAAAACAACGGCTTATCGCCTCGTTACAGCATTCAGGGCCTTCTTCACTAACGTTGGGGTACCGGTGAAATTGTGGGCCGACAACTAGTTGGGATTAGCCGAAGTTAAAGATTTCCTGCAGCAATGGGGGATCAGTCTTGGTACATCATCACCTCATTACGATCAGTCGAATGTGCGCGCAGAAGCCGAAGTCAAACAAATGAAGAAGCTGATGGAAGCATCTTGGAGCAGAGGCTCATTCAACGAGGACAAATTTTCCAAAGCAATCCTTCTCTACCGTAACGCACCGAGAATGGGAGGATTTTCCCCGGCTCAGCTCGTATTCAACCACCCCGTTCGGGACTGCCTGCCTGCACATCATCGGTCGTTCACGCCAGAATGGCAAAAGTCATTAATCAAACTCGAAAGAACAATGATTAACGCACGAAAGAAACAGGCTGAGAATTTCAACCACACGGCTCACACCCTCCCGCTCCTCGATATCGGCCAGCATGTCGCCATACAACATCCGATCACCAAGCGATGGTCAACACCAGGCGTCATAGTGGAGGTTGGAGCTAACCGGGATTACCTGATAAAGACAACAGCTGGCCGCCTGTTCCGCCGAAACCGTCGTTTTCTGAGACACCTGATCCCGACTATGCCAACTGGAGCCGTTGCCAACGATCCACCCTTAAACCCACCACTGACCACGGAAAACGAACCAGTAGCAGGAGCCTACCAACCCGAGACCGGAATACAGCCACAGCGCAAATCCACGCGTAAACCTCAGCCGAGCACCCACTATCCAGATAATGAATACGTCAAACCGTAGACTATAAGATTCGACCCATAAACCATTGTTTTGTTGTGCTCTCTCCACATGTCCCCGTGTCCAAAGATTCATACCCTAACTACGTCTAAAAAAAATAAATAAAAAAAAATAAACAAAAAATAAAAATAAAAAAGGGACATGTGATGACTCGACCGCTTGAGACCAACCGTGGGATCACCCGACTTCACCGATGGCCAAGATCCCCTTGGGAACAAACCAGCTCACCCCTCCAACATTTACATGTACCCCCAGGCTCTGTAATGGGATGTCTTGCCAGTCACCTAGAAATACATTAAGTTGAAACAAAGTCATCACAGTCACACGATCGGTGGTGGCGGCTGAAGAAACGGCGGCTACATCCAAGCCAACAGTAGAAGCGGCAGCCGTTCATCCGAAAAATAATCATTTGTCATCCACAATACCTTCTCAAATTTCAACGAGGTTGAGTCCGACACTAATGGCGAACAACGACAACCTAATACAGGTTTTGGCAGCTTTTGCTCGAGCTGCAGCAGATGATATGACTGTACAGCGGCAGCAGCATAATCCGCCGTTTCTGATAAACGGATTGGTAAAGTGGGAACAAGTAGCTGTTATGACGGCGACGGTTACGGAGGATATTTTGGGTTTCATTACAAGAAATCGGCAGCTGAAGCAGCTGGGTGTCTCGGCGCGACCAGATGTAGCTCCGAATCGCCAGCCACGGACTAAAACGCCACATCAGGATTTGACAGCAACTCTTAAGGACCTCGGTGACAGGATGATGGTGGAGTTCTCGGCGACATTGTAAAATTTTTGAGTTAGCAGAGGTATCAATGGAAAACATGCTGACCCAACGACTGACGTAAGAGCACCTATGGAGTGTTGGCGCTGTCACCGAGCTGGCCACAAGGCAAGGTGTTGTCCGACGAAGCCGGAAACACAAACGCTGGTCACTAGAAGCAAGGCTATTGTTGACCAGTTTCGTTTCCCTGCCTTGCCGAAGACTTCTCCCTTTAATCAGAGTAATTATTGTAGGTATAGATGAAGTTGTCGCACTCGCCGATTCAGGAGCATCTAGAAGTATAATTAGGTGAAGTACAGCGAATTAGTCTGGTAAGATGGCGCTGAAGTCTGTGGAGGGAAGATTCAATATAAGGGGGCTAGATAATAAATTAGTACCATTAGATTCTTTTCGTTCATAAAAAATTATTGTATTGTATTATCTCCAAGTAGTTTTGATAACTTTTGGTTTCAACCAAATAGATGAATATGTCTGGGGGGATTTTGGGAACAATAGGGCAATAATCTAATCCGTGTTTCCACATAGAATTGGGAATTGAATAGGGAAATTAACTATTTAACAATTTTAACTTATCTAAGTAACGAGTTTTGGCATCACTTACGAGTCCATTTGCATAGTCGGAACACGACATAGTTTTATACTAACACAAAAAACAAAACGATGAATAACGTGAAACGAAACATAAACTTTTTCAGCGAAACTTTTAATTTATTCATATTTCGCACAATAGCAAAATACAGTCATAGCAGACAGAATCGGCCGTCGAATGCTGCGTTGCGCAATAAAATCAAATACGAAAAAAGATGTCGAACATCCCTATTCTTGGTGGTGTAGCCGGTTTCGATTGTTGCATTGTGTGAACACTTGTTAGTTATTACAAGAGTTTGATAGTTGTTTCCTAGTTGATGAGGCTCGTGGTTGCTGTTATTTCGTGGTTGATAAGAGAGAAGGTGTTTGTTTCTTTTAAGTATTGAATGAGTAATCTCTGGATTTTATGCTGTAATGCTGCTATTTTTGGGATAGAGTCCAAAAGTTTATGTAAGTTAGGTTTCATTTTGTTAGTTATGAGGTTTGATTGATTTATTTTCTTTCTAATTATAGTGCGGGATAATCCAGTAGGACATGATTTGTTGTCTCTTCATTCTTTTTGCAATTCTGGCAGGAGTTGTTTATTTGGCTGGTGAATCGAGTTAGATTGGTTTTGATCATATTGTGGTCTGACCTAAGTCTGATACTACAGGACTTTTGGATGTGCCATTTCGGCATCCCTGTTCTTGTTCATGTGGAAGTGTTGTGTTTTTCTTTTCCTTAATGCATTTTATTAATGTTCCTTTTGTTTAGGTATTTTATGAAGGCTTTTGCTGGTTTGGCTGTTGACAGTGCGTCGTTGAGGACCCTGCCTGGTTGATGTTGGTTGCTTTCTTCAGAGGCTAATTGGTCGACCATTTTCTGAATAGGAATCATTCTAAACTACAGGTAAATCTTACTTGATAAAGAAATGTATTGAATGAATATAATCGCATTAATGTAAATAACTGACCCTTACACATGACACATATAGTATAACTACATAATTATATACTACATTAGAATTCGTCATCGTTCTCATGTAGAGACATATCTTAATCATCAATTTGGTTTTGGTTAAAATTCAATTGGTGGTCGGAAATAACAGGGGAAGGAACTTTTCAATTCTAGAATAATTTCCTCCAAAAGATCCATAGTTGATAGCTTGTTTAAATAAATTGAAATTGTTATATGAGGAACAATTAGTTGGATCATGTGTAGTTCCCTCGTTTTCCTGATAGCGCAAACACATTTTGAATAAGATGGAGTTTTTCAGTTGGGTCTGCTTTTTCCGATAAGTATTAATTTTTTCGTGTGATAGTAGCTATTTCGTCAACTGTACGTCCTCGCACAACTGTTCTAGCTCCATGGTCATTTTATAAAACGGTAAATTATGGCGCCTCCCGCTAACTAGTAAAAGTGAAAAAATGAGTAAAATTGGTTTTTGGAAACTATTAATACCTTATTCCAGTCATTATGAAGCCTTTCACAATCGTTGTTTGTTCTTAACAGCTGGTTAAAACAGGACCAATGTACAGGAGTTCAAAAGTGACCTCGGATTCAATTTTTCTCCGTATACTCTAGCAGTCTCTCCAGTTCCGGTGGTGCCGAAGATCTCAAGGAATCAAATACTAAAGGGTACCTTTCAGCTGAATAAAAAGGCACATTTTTATTATATAATTAAAAGAAATATTATTTCACTTTTGTTACCTGGAAGATAGGCTAAACAAAGCAGGCGAAATACGAAGTCCCGTATAGGATTCCCGTTCTTCTTTTTATATTGTAACGGGTTATCGCCGATGAGTTCGGTGTATTACTCAATCCCTTCAACACTCAAGCATAACACAAAGTAAACATAACTTTTCTATAAAACTACTGGCCCCGAAGGTCTACACTACAGTCCCATTTATATACTGGCCCCGAAAGTCTACACTACAGTCCCATTTATAGTCTTTCAGGCGTGGGAAAGAGTCAGTCGGTGAATCCGATGCATCAGTAATCGGATTACGCTCGAATGACCCTTCCGTCGGTCGTTTGTCTATCCGTTACAGCTATAACGGATGGCGAGAGTTCTCTTAAGAATGATGCGTGAACGCTACAATATTCTGCAGCAAGTTTGAAGTCACGGATCTTCTTCATAACTGCTTCAGACCAATGAAAATTACATGCGAAGTGGTTGCTATTCGGAAACATCTTACGGACTGCCAAAAAATTGCACGTTTAAAGTCAGTGACGATTCTTTGGACCCTAGGAAGAGGCATAACTTCCTAAAGGAAGGTAAAAAAAGGATTTGTAAAAAGATTTTCAAAATAAATATTGTAAAGATTACAGTGTACCTTTAGTTTCTGGAATACAGAAAGGTAGTCAATCGCCCTTTTTCTGGTCATGCAGCAGAATAGAAGTGGCACCTGCTCCAGATCACCTTTCTCGTTTTTTATAAAGCCATCAATAAAAAGAAACTAGATAAAATAAAACAATAAGTTAAGCTTACGCTAAAATATTAAAATGTAATTTACTTTTTTAATAGGATCTCTGATGAAGTGAAAAGTTGCGTCGATGAACCAGGTCGTACAGTCCTCCAGTTGTCTCTTAAAAACTGGAGTGAAGAAGAGCAAATGGCGTGCTCTATTGGTGGCGGTTCCAGCAAATACGGCTCCTTGATGAAAATCTGAAGGAAAGAATGCGACGTGGACATCAAATAAAGGCTCATCTATTCTAGGGTTTGGAGGCAATGATTTTGCCCTCAAGTATCTGCAGCAAGTAAACATATACAGTAGTTACATAACATATTTGAAATGTTGTGCAAGGAATCCATTACCTTAACCTCCAAGTAGCATTTTCAATATCCGGCATATTTCTTCCGGTGATCTCCTTGTTCTTCTTTATTTCGTCAAATACTATTCTTCTAGGTGGTTTGAATTTTCCTTTTACGGCATCCTTTTTAGCCTTTGTAATAATTAGAATCTATAAATTAAACTACATTTTTTTTTTATTAATTTTGTTTAATTAAACATATACCCGCTCATGATTCCCGTGGTCTGGTGGATGATTGTGAGGAATTCCATTGGGTATGTGTAGATTTTCCTTGAAGTCATCTTGATTGTAGTCTACGAAATAATCTCTATCAGATTTTATTTTTTGAGTTATTGTTGCTTTGCAGGGGTCTTCAACTCGACCACAAGAAGAGCAACGCCATGTAAAGGTTTTACCACCTACCCGTTTTTTAGTGTAGCAATAACCTAGGAAGCAATAAGTTGTAAGTAAACATGCGTTTTAAATTGTAATTTAATTTTTTACCTAGGGCTCGGCCCCGCGACGATTGGGTACGATTTTGGCCGAACCACGCGGTTCCCTTTTTTAAAAAGGCCAGACCGGTGCGGTTCGGTTTATGAATTTTTGGGAACCGATCGCACCGCGGTTTTCGCGGTTTTACCGTGGTTTGTTGAGTCACACAGCGGTTTGAATTGCTTACAGACAGCTGAGCTGTTTGAAATTCTGACAGACTTTCTACATCGTTTCCTTTACCAGCACTACCGAGTGCGAAAATTGTATGTGTCTCTGTGCCTTTTGTAAATAGTTAATTTCAATTAGATACAAACAATTTAATTCATATGACTGTATTAATACTTACGAACAGGAGTAGACGTTCGTGAAATTGACTGTTCATCATCACTAATGTCGAACAAGATTTCAGTTTCACCATTGATGCTTGATAAAGCCGAACTTGTTCGTTTTTTCGCTCCTGAAGCTGAAGACTCCAAACTTTTGCTGGATTTTGATCCTCGTTTACTTGCCATTGTGCAATTCAATTCTCAGTCAAACTCAAACAGCTTGTGGTGCGAATGTGACTATACAGTATACAGCATTCAGCATAACAGCAATGCCTGACAGCCTAACCTGACTCAATTAAGTCAATTAGTCAAAGTTCGAAGTTCAACTCAGGTCCCACCTGGCAACCATTGGCGGCACTTTACGCTCAACGCGATTTGATTGGTTGATTTGAAATTTCCGCCAAATTTTCAAAAAAATTTCAAAATGGCGGCGGTTTGCACCGGTTTGACCGAATTCCAAACCGAGAACCGCACCGAAGTAAAAAAAGGCTAAACCGAACCGACGGTCTGGTGATTTTTGCGCGACAAACCGCATTTCACCCCGATCGAAAACGATCGGGGCCGAGCCCTATTCTTACCTAATCCATTTGTTAACTTGACTTTTCTTTTAGTAGATCCTTCGCTGTGTATTGTTTAACATGGCTGCGTTGGTGCTTCGAATGGAGATTGCTGTACGAAGAAAATACATGAAATAATAAATAAAACAAGCATTAAATTCTTGCTTTCTTACCTGCAAAATAGATTCAATCGGTTCCTCAGGAGGATCAGCGCGTACACCATCGCTTTCATAATGTCGTCTGGGAACAGCTGGAAGAGTAAGATTAGCAGTTGCCTGAAATAAGAAAATAACACATGTTTACAGAGAACTTATTAACTGATACGTTATTTCAAATATTATACTTACTAGTAGATCATCAACCATAAGCGGAGAATCTTATGGTTGGGCGCGTCATCTTCGTCGTGATGGAGCGACAGGTGGAGGAGAAACGCTTATGGATCTAATAAAAGAAGCAAGAAAATAAACCGGAGACCTGAACATTGCCAAAGGAGAAAGAGTTCGAGGGGTAGTGGGAGTTGATTGCGCGATCGGAGATTTTCGTTGAAGAGGAGCCCTTATAACACCATACCGTCCATCGATATCCTTAGGTGTCCGTTTGTTATGTCCAAAGGACATCCGTGCAAAAACAATTTGCCGTTCTTCAGGATATCCATTCGTTACTTCCATTGGATATCCAAAGTAGGCTGCCTAAAGGAATTCATTTTTATTTTGTAGCATCGAAAGTCTGTCAGAGTGACATCCATTCAACGCCATGACAACCCGGTTAGTACCAGACCCATGCCAACCTTTATAAATTGTATATCAATGGGATGTTCGTAGAACAGCGAAATGTTCGTTGGCGACGTACCCGGGACGTCCTATTAAATTAAAATAAACCTCATTTAGCCATTCTATGGATGTACTGGAAACCGACCATTCTTTTCCGACTTACGTCGTTCAAAGCGTTAATAAATCACGAAAAAGCAAATTGAATCGATTTAATTTTGTTTTATTTTCTACGACACGTACACACAAAATAAAAAATGACGTGAAGATTTAGAAACTAAATTGAAGTAGAACCACCAGCTCTTGGGGGACGAAGATCACTTGCACGGGTGCTTTTTCCAGCAACAGGACGTTCTAGAATATTACCGTGATCATCATCGTCGTCGTCGTCGTCACCGCGAGCTCCGTGATTCCTAGCTCTCTCTGGTGCGTGTTTAAACACCTTTTTAGTCTCGTGCTCTAGTTCTGCATCTGTGCTGTTTTTAAATTCTGTTATGCTTCTGATTCCACCTGAATACAAAGATAAATGAAAAGTAAGGTACAACTGAAACATTTCTGTTTAACAATAGAAAGAAGGTAGACATAGGCACAGAATAGCAACACGAGTCAATGGTGGACATATAGATTTAGTCGGTATGAAATATTTAACCATATGAATAATAATGAGTTAGAAAAACAAAATCTTACGAAATACAGCACCAGTCACACGGGAGCCTTCGAGTTTGTGTTTCTGGATACCTTTTCTTGGTTTTCCACACCAATTACACAAAGCACGTACTTGTAGACTCAAGCTCTTCAGCCTTGCTCGTTTCACGGCGTCCGCCAAAGTTATTCCACCACCAGCTTACACAATCCGACTCTGAAATACGACATTACACATATATTATTATTTTAAGGTAAACCGAACTAAAAAAGAAATTACCAGTTCAAAACGAATGTCATCGTTAATTAACATGTCTTCGAAAGTCAAAAGCATCTCCATGGAAGGTATAGGAAGTGTTGGCATGACTACCGATGTCGTGGCGGCGTCAACTTCCGCTCTACGTTCGTGTGGCTGATCAACAAATGCTTTGAGTTTGGCATCAATATCATTCATTCTTGCTTCAATTACGGATGCCTGCAATGCTGAGTTCTGAGATAGTTTTGCCAATTGTTCAAAATTGAACGATGAAATTCCATTGTGTGTTTTTCAGCTGCTGGTTCGTAACGGACAAGAGCACCACCAACACCAATAGAAGAGGTAAGCAAAGATGGCGTGTTGGCAATTTCTCGTGGAGCAGTGTAGCAACTACCAAAGCCAGAATCAGTAGACGAAAGAACAGAAGAACGTCCATTTGGTGAAGAACGAACATTTTCAAAACCAGAATCAACAGCAGCGGTCGGCCTAGACGAGGAATTAACCATAGGTGAAGAACAAAACAAATCAGAATCAACAGACAGGGAAGCATTGGAGTGGGGCAGTAAGAACGGCCTATTCAGAACTTGAATGCTTTCAGTGGTTTGCACTCAAAACAAAATATGAATTACCTTTTTAGCCATGAATCTATGAGTTAATGAACTTACTCGACTGTAAGTAACTGTCTTGTAAGGTTGATGGTACAATATGAGTTTTTACGTGACTTGAACCCTGTTGAAAGAAGCCTTCCTCTTCACTGCTTTCAATAAGGTCAGGGCTAGGTAAATAAGCAGTTCTTTGACGTTTGTGTCTTTTCCCCTTTCCTAATGGTTCCTGTTCTGATTCATTGTTAAAGTCCCTGTGTTTCTGAGCATGGGGAATCCATGTCTTGGCGTCCTTGTAAGATTCTAACATAAAACAATCAAAATTAAATCACTGAACATTAAAATGGTTACATAAATTTAAGCAAACCAAATTCAGCTCGTTTGGTGCAACAGTAATTGAACCATTTCTCTTCATCCCGTGGCTTCCTTCCTTGAACGCTGAACCCCCCTTAACTTGGGGTATACACACAGAATTCCTTCTTTTTCAAGCCAAAAATCAGGTATCACAGCGACATATTCACCAGTGTTTGTGTGAAGATTCACGATAAAAAACATTCCCTTGTCCATCATCAAGAAATTAGTTGCAAACACGTGGCTCGTTTCTCTAAAATCCATTAAGTAAAACAGTACTTACAGGTAAAAACACATTGTGTGATGCCATTTTGAAAGCCAAGTTAAGGAGAATTGTTTAAACGAAAAATAAGTAAAAATACTTAATAATCAAGAAGGGAAATGTAAAAACGCTCTAGATAAAACTGAATAGAGAAGACAGAGACAGTTGAAAATGAAGCGCGCCTGGACCTGTATCTATGGAAACCAAGGCTTTCAAGATTACAGCGCACCCAATTCTGTTTATTACCCACAAAATTTTTTAAATTGTGACTAATTTGGTAATTCCATACAAGTAACTGTATTGTAGGCAGAGTTGTTCTGATCGATTTGAAGATCGAGATCGATTGATCGATCGATCACTTTTTCGGGATCGAGATCGAGATCATCGATCACTCCGAAAAGATCGGATCGAGATCGAGATCGAAAGGGCTGGGATCGAGAATCAATTCGACTGTGGCGCCACCTATGAGTCGCAATCGAAGCTCTTATCTTTTTGGTAGCGGTACGGATAGTTTCCATCCCGACCGCTAGGTGGCGAACCATCGAGACTCGTTGGGGAAGAAGAGACCGGCAGTTGGGCGCGATACGTGGAGCAGGAGAGAAGTCGGAGTAGCAGAGTCCCCCCAACGTTCCAGTTTATTTTGTGCTTCCACTTAATTTGTGTCAGCAGTGGCCTATCTGGCGACATTTGGTGTCAGAAGTGATATCGAGTGCTCGCTTCCCGTGGCTGCGACGGCGTGGTGACCCCTTGCTAAAACTGATCATCCGGCTTTATCGGAAACATCCAGCTTGCTGAGGCAGATTTCAACATCCATCGACATTCTCCGGAAGAAAATCTTGTCGCGGAACGTGGCATTTGGGTGTTTGGGAGCGAATTTCATCCCGATTCGCTGGATTTTGTGGCGGATTCTTCCCATCCTTGGCGACGACCACGTACGGAGAGGCTCAGCGGCTTGGCGCCAAACCAACATGGCGGATCGGTGAATAGACATTTCTTGTTGCATTTTTTTGTGTTTTTCAATTGCTGCTGGTAATTCGTCGAGAGGACGTTTCCAAGTAGATTTCAGCCTTTTTTTTTTGTTTTTACTTATTTATTTATTTTATTTTTTTTATTTTATTTTTTTTTTATTTTTCGGCTTTGTGTTGTGTGGGGTATTTTGGCGCGCTTTTTCTTTGTGTGTGAAACAACAGCGGCTGGTGTTGCAGTGGCTGACGTTTATGCGTCGCTACCGCTGACATCCCTGCTGGTTGTGCAGAAGGGCATTTTTGTTAAGCAACAGCGGCTGGTGTTGCAGGGGCTGACGTTTTGCGTCGCTATCGCTGACATCCCTGCTGGTTGTGTGTGAGGACTATTGTTCCCGTTTATTTATTTTTATTTATCGTAAACCAACGGCAGTTAGTGTTGCAGTGGCTGACGTTTATGCGTCGCTACCGCTGACATTCCTGCTGGTGGTGCGGAAGGGCATTTTTGTTAAGCAACTGTGGCTGGTGTTGCAGTGGCTGACGTTTATGCGTCGCTACCGCTACATTTTTGATAGTTTTATTTTGTGCATTCTGCAGACCAGTCTGAATCAGATGGCTTCTGTCGATAGTGGGGTAGCTTCATCAAACTCAGAAGAACACTGCGAAGAAATAAATGTGTGAGTACATTAATCTTAAATGTTTAGCTTAATTCCCTCATTAGCTAAATAATAAAATTCTATATCAGTGATGAAGATGCTGCTGCAGGTACTTTCAGTGCTAATGCCAATCGTTGTAAAAAAGCTAGTGCTGGCAAACAATCTGCCACGGAATCCAGAAGAAAGGATGCAACTCCATATTGTGTGTATGTACCTCCCAAGTACTTTCAAAAAGAAGTAGTGACTTCAAAATCTACAACATATAAATGCCTAATGGGATGTCACAATAAAATTGTGACTGTGTTCAACAGCACTTTGAACAATGCCAGAAGACATGTTGCTGTGAGTGTACAACAGTACTACATTATTGCTCTGAAATACTAACTCTCTTTTTTAAGAACAGACATTCCACAATGTATTATTGGATGAGTTTAACGCTTCATTCACTGCTGGAAGACAATCTTCCAATGTTGATGGCAAACAGTTGCTCGTGGCTACAATTGATAAACACCTGGTGAATTTCAACAATTCTCCATCCACAATTACACCAATTGTTACGCAGTCTCAACTCGATGACCACATAATGGTAGGCACTAGGCAGTAGGCACTAGGGACTTAGGGAGTAGTCTAATCATGAAACATCGAAAGGTTGCTTTCTTTTGTCAGTCTTGACTATTAATTCATTTTCTTTGTTTTAGGACTATATCATTCAAGATACACTTCCTTTGAGTGGAGTAGAAAAAGGAGGATTTGTTAAACTTATGAGTGGTCTTGTTCGGACTCTTCAGTTGAAAAAAGAAAATTTTTACAGAAAAACTGAAAAAGAAGTACTCCAACACAAAGACAGCTCTCATCATGGCCCTTCAAAATGCTTTGTATGTATGTACCACTGCAGATATGTGGTGGTCACGCCATCGAAGTTTTATTGGCATGACAGTACACTGGTTGGGTGATGATCTTAATCGAAGAAGCGTTTGTCTGGCAATCCGCCGTTTAAAAGGATCTCACACTTATGACGTAATTGCAAAAGCAATCAACGACATTCATTCTGAATTCAACATTTCAAAGAAAGTAAGCGTTACAATAACCGACAATGGGTCCAATTTTCTCAAGGCGTTCAGAGTATTCGGGCCGACTACGAATGAGCAAGAACTATCCGAAAATTCAGAAGATTGCGAAGAAGAATTCTGCGAAGAGGATGACTCGTTTGTTTACATTGATATTGACGCAATTCTTTTGAGCCATGAGCAGACACATTCAGAAGATATTGAAAACGAGTCGGACTTATCTGAAGATATCAACATCAATGAAAATCAAGGATATAAGATCAAATTACCACCTCACATGAGGTGTCCTTGTCATATTCTCAATCTTATGGCAACAACTGACGTCCACAACATAGAAAATGTGTTGTTTAAACGGATGAAAAAGATAGTCGATTCTAAATTAAAAAAGATTTGGAACAAACAAGCCAGAAGTGCCCAAGCATCAGACTACATCAAAGACAAACTAGATATCCTCTTCATTCTACACAACGCTACGCGATGGAATTCATACTATGACGCCATGAAATGCATCAATCGTTGAATAGCGACAAAAAACAGTGAATTGAGTGATGTATTCAAACATTTCAAAGTTATCCCGCTGACCAATCGAGAAGGAGAATTTTTTTGCTGAATTTGTAAGAATTATGGATCCTTTCACCCAAGCGTTGGATGTACTGCATAACGAAGAAAAGATGAATATCGGCTGCGTCCTACCAACAATCAATCTCTTAAAAAAAACAATGAAGAAGTTTTCCAGTGATAATACCATTATCCACTGCCAGCCTCTGGTTAATGCTGTTTTGAATGGCATTGAGAAAAGATTCTCACACATGATGCAAGATAACAAGCTTAAAATTGCCGCTATGTCAGACCCACATTTTAAATTAGTATGGGTCGAACAGGAAGACTTAAATGATAATATAACCCTTCTGAAAGGAGTGGCACGACGATTGAAGTTGAAGTCAAACTCAATTGTCTCTGAGTAAGTCTTGCCCATTACCATGAATCTTATCATTCATATTTCACGAAGTTCAAAGTATTTTATTGCGTTGGCCCATAAACTGACTGCTAATCAATAAATTTATATATTTCAGATCAGTAATTGAAGTTAACGATAATGCGTCGCCAAAGAAGAAACCGCGATTTTTGGATGGATACAGAATCAATAATCCTTTGGAAATTGACGAGGTCGACAGTTATTTTGCCGATGTGAACGGGGATATCACATTGTTGAATCGTTTTCCCACCATTAAAAGAATTTTTCAGTAGGGTGGCTTTAGTTAAAATGATTCATTGAACGAGGATTGATTTCATAATTCTTTTCTCATAGAGAGTACAACACTGGTTTACCATCATCAGCCGCGTGTGAGCGGCTATTCAGTACGGCCGGCTTGATATTTACACCAAAGCGATGCAACCTTTCCGACCCAAATTTCGGAATGCTGGTTTTTTAAAACTAAATGGCGTCTGCTGCCGGAATTGGTCAGCAAATCCTTCGAAAACTAAAAAAAAACTGTGCCGATGAAGAATTAAGTTTGAAAACATGAGATTGAACCGTAATATTACCGTTTAATGCCCTGAATTATAAATCTGTTTTTTACATTGTGTAACAAACCGGAAATAGACTGTTTTTGAAAATTGATCGAGATCGAGATCGATTCGATCAATTTGATCAAAAAAGAATCGCGATCGATTTCGATCATTTCGATCAAAAATTTGGTGGGATCGAGATCGAGATCATCGATCGCCATTTGGTGATCGATGCCCAACACTGATTGTAGGAATGATAATAAGATTTTAAAAAATTTATTTCTATTATTTTTCAGATCAATATTTTTAATGGAAGTTGCATAACAAAATAATTATTGAAATGTGTTTAGGGGCAATTACAAAAACCAGACTACACAGACTAATGGAACCCAAATATTCGTCTGTCGGTCGTAAATTCTAATACGTACTTCAATTGGAAATTTTATTGGATTCAATTTAATTTTTACACATCTTGATACGTGTACTATATGGAGTTGACTATTGGTAAGTGATATATTAATAGTGATAAAGACAAGGTATTTTAAAACTTATTCCCTCTTTCCTATGTTACAGGATAGTGTTGTGTCCATTGCAATTCTTCACAACACGTGTTGTGTCCGTGACCAATCTAATCAACACAAACAGACTTTACACACCTGGATACGTGTACTATTAGGAGTTGACTATTGGTAAGTGATATATTAATAATAGTGATAAAGACAAGTTATTTCAAAAACTTACTCCCAATTTGCTATGTTACATGATATACAGGATAGTGTATTGACCATAGCCATTACAAACAACACCTCAGGAAGCTGTTTTATCATAACAGAAATGAATGAAAAAAGAATTGCAAGATTTTGCCGAAAGCCAAAAGCAATTGTCAAAGAAAGACAACAAAGAAACCGTGTGAATCTGGCATTTCAGTCCTTGCTGTGGTCTACAATTCAAGAACAGCCTCTCGAGGATGAAAAATCTCACTCAATACAGTTCAGTGACCTTCAAATTTTTGAAAAAGTAGATATGGATGATTCTAGTTTGTACATTAATGAGAATATCGAAGAAAAATTTGACTTCTTCGATTCTGACAACGAGTCTCATGCTGGTGGTTATCTTTCGGAGGATAGCGATTGCGTAGAATCTTTCGACTTGGACGTTTTGGAAGAAGAAAGTATTCCAACGAATGAGCAAATTGTCACCTCTAAACTGCAAACTTGCTCCGAAGAAAGCGGCATCCCCTTTGTTCACATCGATACTCTTCTGAAATTATTAAATCGAGATGCTGGTCTTTCTTATCTGCCATTAACTGCTAGAACGTTGATGAACACCATGCGGGCAAAGAACAATCTAAGAACAGTGTTTCCCGGTAAATATTTTCATTTTGGCATAGCAAAATATGTATTGTCTTTCTTGTCAAAGTTGCCAAAAAGGGAATTACCAAACAAAGTTATGCTTGTTATAAACATTGATGGAATTCCCCTTACCAAAAGTAGCGGCAGCCAATTTTGTCCGATTCTTTGTTCTGTTTATGGTACTGATTTCGTGTTCGTTATTGGAATTTATCACGGATTTAAGAAGCCAGATTCTATCAACGATTTTCTTAAAGATTTCATTGTTGAAATTATTGTATTAGAAAGCGAAGGTTTGATGTTTAAAAATAACGTCATCCCTGTATTCGTCCATGCCCTGATTTGTGACTCTCCTGCTAGAGCATTCGTCACTAGTGTTAAAGGACATAATGCCTATCACGGCTGTCACAAGTGCGTAACAAAAGGTGTTTATTCATTCACAGTTGTAGGGAAACAGGGTGGTAGAGTCACTTTTCCCGAATTGAATGCAGCATTAAGAGATGACCAATCGTTTCATTCTCGTTTACTTCCTGATCACCACAACTTAAAAATAGAAAGATCTGATATTGAGAGGCTAAAAATGAATTTTGTAAAAAACATACCGCTTGATTACATGCATCTGGTCTGTCTCGGAGTAGAGAAAAAAAATTACTCGAACGTTGATTTCTGGAAAACTCGACCGTACTAGATTGAGTCTTGTCAATAAAGCTAAGTTGTCCATTTACCTTGAGGGTACTAAAATTTACATTCCGTCAGAATTTCAACGTAAAACAAGAACCTTGGATGAATTTCCCCATATGAAAGCAACTGAACACCGACTTTATTTATTGTACGTGTTTCCCGTGGCTTTAAGAAACATTTTACCCCCAATGATGTACAATCATTATCTTTTACTACATGTTGCAATTAAATTGCTTGTTAACGAAAAAGTTTGCAGAACATTTGTGTCTTACGCCGATTCTTTGCTCAAGGAGTTTGTTTCTCAGTGCCCCTCTATCTACGGAAACAATTTCGTAACCTACAACACTCACAATCTCCAGCATTTAGCTGCTGATGTAGAAGTGTATGGCTGTCTAGATAAAATAAGCGCATTTGAATTTGAAAATAAATTGCAACTGATTAAAAATCGGTTGAAGTCATCAGTCAATCCTTTACAACAAGCTGTGCGTAGGTTAGACGAATCAGAAAAAAATAATTTGAATGCGCCTTTAATAAAAGAGAAACGCTCTGGCTTGTCTAGTAGCCGCAGTGACGGTCCTAATATTAATCATCTCCTTGGGGAACAGTTTAAAAACTATGATTCCAAATTCCTTTGTCTCACTACCCGAAAGCCGGATCATTGTGTATTATTAAATGATAACACCATTGCATTGATTTCGAATTTTAATAAAACTCCACTTGGGGAAATTTGTTTCATCGGGAGAAAATATTTGTCTTATGAAAATCTTTACACCTATCCTATCCGTCAAAATCTATTCAGGGATATGTCGTAACAAATCTGTCACCTGAAATTCAATGTTGGACTATTAAGCGCATTATATGTAAATGCTTCCGTATACCGATGTCAATTCCTTTGGATGGAAATTGGTTTGTAACACCACTTTTAATGTCTTAATCCTTTGTGGACAAATTTCAAGATGGTTAAAATATACAAATGGAATCTATTTACAGGCTGTTTATTATTGAAAGTTTAACTATTATAAATACGGTTCCTTAGTTTTTACGCACGTAGGCTATAAGATGACAAACGACGATTTTATCAAAACCTAATGCTTACGTCGCAAGGACGTCTGTAAGGTTGCAATTTGCTTTCCATCGGACGTTGATTGTAGACAAAAGAATTGGTCCCGCCCATGTCCAGAGGATGTCATTTTAACGAAAAGTTGGATGAAGGACGTTTGGTACTGATTTCGTCTTCATGGGATTTCCAGTGGATATCACATGAGGACGAAATCTGTACCAAACATCGTCTGATCCCAATTTAAATTCTTATAACATCCATGGGATATACCGATATAAACCTGATGGGATAAGAGTCCTTTATCCAGTGAAGACTAAGATCAGAAAAATTATGGATATCTGAACTCTGTCCCACTAGGACGCGACCAAGACAGGATGAGGGGATAGACATAGGATATCCATGGGGCGAACGGTGTTGTAAGGGGAGGTGATGGTGTTTTCGGTGGTGTTGTTTTCTGTTGGGCAGCAACTAAAACACCAGCACGTCGTTTGGCTACACGGGAAGGGCCGAGGATCTCCCGGTGCTTGACAGTCCTTTTCGGACGCCTGCCAGCTCTTCCTTTGACCGCTTCAACGTCGTTACGCGAACCACCAGCGACATTGCCCACGGTAACCCGTTTACCTATATAATCGAAAACAAGATTAATGCAATTTAAACAGCGGCAGTTGCTGGAGAATTCCTTCCATGATGGAGAACCCCCTCTAGGAAAGAAAACTCCGGAACAGGCACTGTGAAGTGGAATTTCACAAACAAGACAAAAACAAAATTGTTACCGGCTGGAAACAATTGAATCACATCGAGAACACTTGGACGTAGAAGAGAGAGCAATGGTAAGTACTAGCATGTTAGCAAAAATAAAACAGCTATTATTTGGTATTAATATTTTGAAATAGTCTGTGTATTGTATAGGAATGACGCAACTTGGAGGAGGAGTCATCGAACCTACTGGCGGTTGCCGATCAAGGGGCTTATCGTAGAAGAGGTTATCTTTTGTAGAATTTCGCTCTTCTGCGGAATTTGTTAATGGTTTGCAAGGTCAAGGAAACGTAGCACCCGGGAAAGAGCGTTATGCTGCAAAAGATAATCTTTTATGATAAACCCGTTGATCGAATACCGCTATTATGTCCGGTGATTTACCTGAACTTGCATCGTAATATCATTTAGAGGAGTTAAGTTTCTTTGATTTAACTTCAATCAAGTTTGACTTTCTACTATGCTTCAACCAACGTGCTTGGTCACCAAACTTTGTCGTTATGTCGGACTGTTAATCCGGAAGGAAAACGTCGAATTATTGGCAGTGTGTTTTTCAAAGTGGCAGACAGAACTGCTAACGTTTAAAATCTCAGTTGGGATAATATACTTCTCGAACAAGGTATCAACTTTCTCCTTTTTTTTGGTTTTGCCTGTGTTACATTGCCTAATATTCAATGTCATTATATATGGAAATATAGCAGGTACTTTGAGACCGGATTTAATTGGGCATGCTTCGTAGGTGGCTCTTCGCACACTGATGCAATGAAGACTCATCATAACGATTCCGGAATGGTTCGTCAGTTGCGCATTCACGGCCGTGTAGTAGAACCTCTTAAAGGTAATTGTATTAAGATATTTTCTGCGTTTTTGGGATTCCCATAAGGTCTTGAATCTTTTCGCAATTTTTCCCGACAGACTTCCATAAAAAATGAAGTGAGTGCATTAGGTCGTGAGCTGTGTTTTCCCGCAAAATTACTGGAATGTCATCCGTTTCCTGGTCCCGTTTTGTCAATTCGAATCATTTTTGCCAAGGAACAATGGAAGCTGCTTTCGGTAACATGCAAGTACTGATTTCAGTTAGATGTAAATGCTGATTCGTTTGATGGTTATTATGCCAACATGGCAGCCAAGTAACCTGCCTTGCTTAATCGGATTGAAATCACGACGTCGAAAAAAGAGTCTCCTTCTGGAAGAACGGTCCAGTTCTTCAAATTTATGGCTATTGCGTAGCACTGAGCACTAATCAGACACAACCAAACTGGAATGATCTAGCCACATACACCCGCTTAATACCGCGTGTTTAGTTAGAAATGTCAACCATGCTTGCTTCCTATTGGGAAACGCTGTGCGTGAAAAAGTGATAGACGTTTCACGTACCTACTTAATGAGTAATATTTGGCGATTTTCATAGAAGCGGAGTTTTTGGCAAATAAAGGATTCGGGTTTCTATAAGATGCTAGCCCAGATACCAATCGTCTTGATCGTGATTCGTGTCAATGCATTCCATCTTGTCAGCGATCAGTTGTTTTTCGACCATTTCTTTCACAGGATTTTAGGCTTGGACTTCATGCAATTCCTGATACTTATCTTCCCCAAGAAGTTTGTAAACAGTGATACATAATGAAAACTGATCTTTCTATGAACATGGATACCGCTTATTTGGTTGTGGAAAAGATAGTTGAAACCGTCTTAACTGTTCCAGGAATTTCCATGGTCTCCCGTACGAAACGCCAAGCTTGGGGTTTTGGTGTTAGCTTCACCAAAGCTTCCCCCGCGCTAGCCTACCGATATCAAGCTTGCCGTATGTAACGGTATGCTTGAATTGGGAAACCTAACAAAGCTCTTGCCTCTTCAAGCTGCACCCGCACTTGCTTGCAGTTGTCAAGCTTATCGTTTACAGGGTAACTTGAGTTTGGTTAGGTAACCAAACTCTTACTTTATTCAAGCTTCCCCCGTGCTATAATACAGGTTACAGCTAGGTGTCAAGCTGGGCGCATGAAAGGGTTAGCTTGGATTTTGTGGGCTGCTAGTATAGTAATAATATTATTAAATAATCGGCGAATTTCAGTTAGAATTATTTATTATGAAAAGTTAGGTTATATTTCTTAAGCTAGTTTTTTAGGAAATCATCTGTTAAAAAATTACCTGTCTTAACTATCCGTAATAAGAAAAAAATAATTTATTTAAATAAAACAAGTTTTTGCAATTTTTAGAAATAACAGAAGATAGCTCTTTGATATTCCCATTAATTATAGCTTGTAATTTATAACAATAAAAAGTAAGATATTTATGCGAGATGCTTTATTGTGAAGATGAGATAAGTTTTGTATAGGATAGAGATAGATTACTGCTGATTACTAGTTTAAAATTCTTGAATATTGTTTAAGCCAAATGGGTGATTGGAAGAAGCCGCGACTGCTATGTGGGAGACTCGGGTTCGAATCTAGTTCAAGGAATTTCTTTTTTTCAAGTTGACAGATACACAAGCTCACGCGGCGCTGGCTGAGTTAGCTTGAATAACCCAAGTCTGATGCTAGCTGAAAAATCTTTCATTGGATCGGAGCAAATCTAGCTTTTCTCGTGGAAGCTTACACTACTATGGAAGCCTGCCGTACGAAGCTTGCGTCCAGCTTCTATCTAGCTAACCGTCGCGTACGGGCTTGTACGACATGAAAATTCATGATAATCTTTTAAACTCGCTTTTTGAGAGAAGTTCACGTGGTGACTTGTTGGCTATTCATTAAGTATAAATGCACACTTGTTTGAAATAAGAAATGCATTTGTTTTTGGTCGACCCAGGTGTGTGTTGCTGCTGCTCTTCCTTGTAAAACTATCGTTTTTCGCCCAATTGTTAAATCTAATCCTTTTGGAAACGCAGATATTGTCAATCCATGTTCTACAAGTAAAGCCAACAAATACAAGTTCTTACAAAGGTCAGTAAAAGACTTTCAATGATCGTTTGTTAGCTTGTAAGTGTTATGTTTGGGAGTCAGTTTTACCTCTAAAACACCGGAAACTAGCAGTTTTTTTTATTTATCATGACTTGCAGTTACTTCGACGTCTCTTAATATTCACGAAATGTGTTCTATTATTACCACATAAGAATTCTAGCCTAGAATAAAGAAATAATATCGAACGGAACAATCACAAAAATCAAGTTTTTTCATAATCCATAGATATGAACACAACTTAAAAAATAGAGAGAAAAAGGCCCACTTGGACGGAGAAAAAGGCTTACTTGGACGGAGAAAAAGGACCACTTTTATTTTTCAAAAAAATTTGTCCTTTATGGTAGGGTACTTTTTCATTGGGTCCTTTTTGGCGGTCCTTTTTCGTTGGGTATTTTTTCGTTGGGTCCTTTTTCTCCGGCTACCGCGAAACAAACAGCGATGAAAACATGAAACGCTCTGCGAAACCATGAAATCCAATGGTTTGTTTTGCGGCTTAGCCGCTGAATGGCATTTCATTCCCGTGCCAAAGTGCGAAACTACGTTGTGAAACAGAAGGCTGCATGGAGGGCTGGTGAAACCTGCCGAAAGCACGAAACGTTAACATTTCAATTACCTCGCGTTTACCAATTCTTCATTATAGCAAATAATGTGATTAAAATTTAACGCCGGTTTTCCCTTGATGTCTAGTTTAGTTGGAGAAAGAAAGAACGGTCACATGATAGTCTAAAGAGAATCACTGTATTTTTAAAGAAACATTTTAACAGCTGTGTTATGCTGGGGATTTGCAAATGATTCGAATCTCGTACACCCTGAATTAACTTGATGCCAGAATCATTCGGTATTATTCCAGAATCATTCGGTATTATGCCAGATTCACTCGGTCTATGCCAGAATCACTCAACCTATGTCAGAATCGCTCAGTTTCTGAATCAAAAGAAAACGCGATTTAATCCCAAAGTCATAAGATTCTATGGCAAAATACTTGATTTGAATACGGAATCAATTAAATATATGCCAAAATCACTTGTTGATGCAAGAATCATATTATTATGGCCTCATTTTTTCGTGCGAATAGATGGCTCTAATGACTAGAATTCGGCATGTGAATGATTTCCCCCTTTGGAAATTCCCCCACTCCCATGTTTGCTACAGTTGCCCCCGACTATTGCCCCCCACAGTTTTGTCCCCTCCAAACATATAACAATTGACCCCTTCCAATTGAACAACTCTGCGCCTTGTCCAATGGCTGGGTATTTGGGACGTGGGTAGATCTTTTTATCTCAAAATTAGGATTAGGGTAACGATCCAGGTTACGATCCGCTTCCTACCCCGATTACCCGGTTTTTAACCAGAAATTTAGGCAGTTTCTCTTAGTCTCAGCCACAAAATAAAAAAAATGAGATTTTCAGACTTGCCGTGCAATCATTTTTTAAAAAATGTGATCGGCAACAAAATAATTGCAAATGACGATGCATTGATTGAAATTGCGGTTTTTTATTTCGATAAATAGTAGTATATAGTATCTATAGTATAGATAGATTAATAGACTTATATATAAAAGAAGAATTAAACACCGTTTGTTTTACTTGGAAAACCAACTTAGTGTACCCCTCTTGTCAGTACAGTCCTCGAAACCTACCCATAACAACCTCTAACCGAATTGCCTGTGGCTGATTATTTTTGGTGGCAATCCGTGAAAAAACAGTTTTTTTCGTGAAATAAGTTCCGATGGATCATGAATGGGGATCAATTATTTTTTTTTATGGGGGCCATTAGTTAGGGGGGCATTAGTTACGGAAGGCAATCATTTTGGGGGTCAACTGTCGGTCTTCTAGGGACACCTCTAGCAAACACAGGGGGGCCTTTGGCAAAGGGGACGCTATCACTATCCCTAGAATTCTCACCTGTCATACAACTCTATGAATGCATTCAGCAAAGAAAATCACAAAAATGTGTGCAAGAATAAAAAAAAAATACGCCAGAATCAAGAAAATGACTCCAGAATCACGCAATGAAGCCAGAATCAAAGATGTGATTCCAGAATAACGGCTTGAAGCCAGAATCAAGGGTTTGATGACAGAATCGGACTCAGGTTCTGCTGTGAAATAAGTTCCGATGGATCATGAATGGGGATCAATTATTTTTTTTTATGGGGGCCATTAGTTAGGGGGGCATTAGTTACGGAAGGCAATCATTTTGGGGGTCAACTGTCGGTCTTCTAGGGACACCTCTAGCAAACACAGGGGGGCCTTTGGCAAAGGGGACGCTATCACTATCCCTAGAATTCTCACCTGTCATACAACTCTATGAATGCATTCAGCAAAGAAAATCACAAAAATGTGTGCAAGAATAAAAAAAAAATACGCCAGAATCAAGAAAATGACTCCAGAATCACGCAATGAAGCCAAAATCAAAGATGTGATTCCAGAATAACGGCTTGAAGCCAGAATCAAGGGTTTGATGACAGAATCGGACTCAGGTTCTGCATTCTCCTACACCCTCTGCCACAGTTGCGAACCCGTCAATTTTTTGTACCATTGACCAAGACACACTAAAACGTTCGACAAATGCCTTTCTAAGCGACTTCTCTAAGAGAATATCTGGATTGCCCAGTAATAGAATAGCTGGATGGTCCAGCAACTAGAGAAACTGGATTGCACGGCAACTACAGTTCAGTTCCTGAACAAATTGTTACAGTTAAAGTGCAAGTTTTTATTCCCCAATCATCTCTTTGTTTAGTTTCTCATCATGTAACACAAGTTAAAAATTTGTCACAAATTTATTCAAAAATGCAAAGATTGTTTTTCTTTAATTACATGAAAGAACCAGAGGCTACATAATATAAATTCAGAATTATAGTAATAACATCAAAAATTTAGATTTTTAAAATGAATTCTACTATTTTGAAAGCTTTTATCTAACTTGGTACATTGTTCAAGAAGAGTCCAGTCTCCCCTACATCTTTTAAAAAATAGTTTTTTATTAGTGTAACTGAATTTCCATTCTGCAAGCATGGCTTCTTCACTTTCTCACCTCCACATCCCTCGTCACACAGATTCAACTAGAACCCACCATAAATCTACAAGCAGCAATAGAATAGACCTATTTCCCATCGACTCCTCAAAAGACACCTTCGCCGCCCGAAGACATATTCTTACATCAGCCGACTAACACGGGAGCACCTTAGTCTAGCCGGAAACTTCCACAACATCTTCCTACCTGTTCCTACTTCTAGAATATTCTTGCACCTTTACCACACGCACCAGAATATTCAAACTCTTCTTAGATTAAGATCGAAATATTGTTACTAATTATTCGCTTGAACCCTAGTTAAGTGATCTGTCCAAACTGTCACCACAGTTCAGGAGTGGCTTTATTAAAGGACTATTAAATATTAATTTATACTTCCAACTCACGCTTTCTCCCGTAAATCGTACGGCCTAAAACAATAATTCTTCTCACCCTCCAGTGACTCATCCTAGCGGAAGATGAAAAAAGATAAGTGGACCCCTTAACCTCCCTAATATTCGACTTAAAAGAGTTGACAGAAATTTCAACTCGAGTCTGGGGTGGCTTTTGCACGGAGCCATCTTTCTCTACTGTTTTCCTCATTCAGATCGCGGCCACATCTTTACCATATAAAAAGATTGTAACTTTCCTCTCACAATAAAGTTCATTTTTAGTTTCCTTTACGGTTCCACCTCGGTCCCTCTTCGAGCCCTGTGACATGACAGTTCTGTTTAAATTACCAGTCTAGTTCAGTTTAACTTAGTTTGGTTAACTGGATACCTCCCTTTACTTTGTTCGACCGTTCTCAATTGTTATGTCACATCTTATTTAACTTATATTTGTAGGCTTAGACTTAGAAGCAAATACATTTTCATTTTGAATCAGCCGTCTCTGTAAGTTATTTTAAACCACTTTTAATTTATTATTCCGTAAAGGGAAGAATGAATAAATCCATTATCCCTTTACATTAGCATAGAACGTAAGACGCTTATCGTGGTTACATGCTCATTAAAGAAATCATTGTACCTCGTTCTTTTTCTCTAAATGAACTTCAAAATTCAATAGCACTTCAAATAATGGTTTCGAAAAATAGTTTCGCAATTTTTTTTCTGGAGCCGCGATTTAGACCTTATGCTCTATTGGCACGGATTTTGTGTTGTCTCATGTGCGACAGAGTCTGATGACGAGAACTAGTTAAACGAGTCAGCAATGAATGTGTCCCATGCCGTCGCTTTCGTCCGAAAGCAGCTCTGCGGATGATGGCCGACGTCCATCGAGCTCGCCTGGGCGCCGGTCATCCCCCTTTCACTTACACGTCGGTGGACTATTTTGGGCCCATAGATGTGACGTATGGACGCGGAACAGCAAAGCGATGGGGAGCCCTCTTCCCATGCATGGTGACCAGGGCGGTTTATTTCCACGTTTCAATTTCCCTTTCCACCAGTGACTTTTTAATGGTGTTGCGACGTTTTATATCAGTGTATAGGAAACCAGCACATATGTTCTCGGACAACGGGACGAGCTTGACTGGTGCCGAGCGTCAATTACGTGTGGAATAAGACCGGCTGAAAGGCGACAGTGTGCTGGTGACGGAGTTGAGAGCACTCCGGATCGAATGGTTCTTTCAACCAGCGCAAAAACCCCACATTTTGGAGGATCAACCGAGTCATTAGTGCGATCGGTGAAAAACGCTTTATATGCCGCGTTGGATCAGGAGAAGAATGTATTGCGTACGCCAAGTGATGAGGTTTTGCGCACTCTCCTGTTTGAAGTGTCCGGATTGTTAAATTCTCGACCTTTGACTTATACCAGCTCTGACCCGGACAACTTTCTGGCATTAACCCCAAACGATATCCTTAATCGAGCTCCTGTGGCTGATTTGCCGGCCGGAGACTTTGACCAGGCCCTTCCACGCGATCATTATGGTTACGTCCAGAGGATAACTCATTTCTTCTGGGACGTATGGCGCGGATCATTCCTGCAGTCGATGGCCAGCCGGAAGAAATGGGATATACCCGCGCGGAACTTTGTCGTCGGCGATTTCATTATAGATGATTGGAATAATGCTCCGCGCGGGCGTTGGAGGACCGGCAAAATCGTCAAGGTTTACCCCGGTGCTGACGGATTAGTTCAAGCAGCAGATGTGGAAGTTCTCCACCGGAATATTGCGCCGTGGGACTCACCAGCTGCCTCTATTGGAAGCGTGTTCGCCAGATCCAGCGGATGAAGCAGCAAAATCCGGCTCGGGGGAGAATGGAGCCGCGATTTAGACCTTAGGCTCTATTTAGTCAAGCGAGATGTACGACATGTGTGGCCATCTATAAAAAGATCTTGTTGCTCGATAATTTCTGTGGTGCCACTTGTTTTCAGAAACTGTTTAACCCTCATTTCCCTCCCCTTTGATTAAGCGTCGTCTTTGAGCCTTAATGGCGGTTTCGGTCAGTCTTGATTTTGGCTCACCGTTTGTGAATTTGATTTTGACCGACTTTTTCATCACGATTCGTTTGGTAACTTGTCTTAAAACTATGCGAATTTCTTCATTTATTGTTAACTGTAAATATTTGTTCAGGATTGGTGATTATATAGCTTCGATTTATTTGAAAGAGTGACCGCATTTACAGTCCACTCTCACTATCGGGCTATCAGTTGCCCTTCAGTGACATATGACCGTTTTGCAACCCATTGCCGCAACTTTTCTCCACGAGACGGTCTCGATGGGTGAAGACCATCACCACTACAGTAGGGACTATCCCAGCCTACTGATGGGCATTCTCCTTCTCATCACCATTAAGCCCCTACATCCTTTCTGCTTGACGTGTTTGGATTTTTTTGTCGGGCTGCCCATTGTTTGTTTTTTTTTCGCGTGGAATTTTACTATTTACGTTTATTGTTTGTCATTTATTTGTTTATGCAAATACAATGTTTACCCTTTATTGGCACTTTTTTATTCTATTCTAGAAAAGAATTGAATCAATCGGTGTGTTTTCATTAGAATTAGTCTAAATTATCAACCGTAGGCAATTGGGTTGGCTTTCATAAAAAAAAACGGTTCAAAACTCGATTACACTACTTTGTCCCTTGTTTGTGTGGTTTCATGTAATACATTATATTAATTTTTTTTAACATTTTGCTTCACTTGTCTGCCATTATCCAAGTTTATGGCGGGCCGTTTCGATTAAACCGGTATTTTGAACCGAATCGAACTGCTTGCTTATCTACCCCAGTTAGAACCGATTGTCTATTTTTCAAGCAGTTTAACGTGTTTTGGGTAATCACCATCTCCCAGTAATACGTGAAATTTAAATAATTTTTTGCGTGAAAAATATAAGTACAAAATAAACCAGTTTTACGTGAATGGATATTTCTTAAAGATGGCTATCCATTTCTGTTAAATCATCTCTTGAAAAGTATAGATTCCAGTAGTAAACCGATTGGCTATTATTTTGTAGGTCGGTGTGGTTTAACAGGTCTCGTGAATTTCCTATTCTATAAATACGTGAAATTGCATTCATTATAATCGAAAAAACTGTTCTAAAGTTTTTTAAAGGTATAGGAATGGACTCCTCTTGATAAGATCTGTTCATTTCTGTAAAGATGTTGCTTAAAAAGTACTTATAGAGGCTATTCACTTTGCGGTTTCACGTATCAATTGTTTTTAATGCCCCCATTTTGCTGGTTGTTCACATTTCTGTAAACGTTTGCGGTATAAGCTGAAAGCCCAATTATTGAAAAAAAAATATTTATAGGAATACGCCTTTATTTTTTGTCGTTTTTATTTTATCACCTCATTTCCGCGTATCTTCGTGATTATCAGTTTTAAAAATGTTTACGAATTTTTTCGGTTTCATAAAAAATATATATTTTGTTTGGGGCTGTCATAGGTGGAACCCTATTAGAAATCAGTTTTCGAGTGAGATTCATTGCTTGAGAAAGAATCTTATATTTTACTAACGATATGATTTTTACGACGCATTTTTTTTTAAGGTCGGTCTAGTGCCAAAACTTGCCCCGTTAGTTCCAAGGGTATTTAGTGTAAAAAAGTGCTTTTGCTCCGTGGATACTTACTCTGATGTGGTGATCGTGCTTGACCAGGTAATTTCTAAGGTAAAATCGCTGGTTTAACGAGAAAGCCAATAACTTAATAGAAATCAGCGCTTAATTTTTCTAAAGCGACGCTCCAGAACTTTTTTTTTAGCTGGCATAGTAACAGAGTGCAACCTCACATTTTCCTATCGTTATGTGTCTTAATTACGTAGGACGTAGCAATCAAGCCCAATTCTAGGTTTGTTAAAGGTAGGTGGCTAACGCTAGAAGACGTTTAACTTGAAAACTCAACATAGGCCCCGCGTACGTACGTATGAATGGGGACCAAAAACGGCACCATTTTCAACCTTTCCATTGGATCAGGGGAATGGTCACGTGACACTTTCAGGCCACGCCGTCTGAGCGCGAACATAGCTCTCTCCCTCTCCCCACCCTCTATCTTTCCATTTTCTTCCCGTTCCCACTAGTCCCACATTTTTTCTAAATTTGTTTATTTTGGACTTATATTTCTACCAATAGAAGATATAAAAGTTTCATGTAGTACTAGGACAAGAGGATTACCCGAGACACGGGAAACCGCCCCACCCTTAACAAGAGCTATCCATTTCTGTAAAATTAATTTGTTTCTGTCTTACAGTTTTCATGCAAACATTTTTTAAAATTCTATCTATTTCAGTGAGGTAATTGGCGGCTAAGGAAGGAAGATTTGAATGGACGTTGCCAAAGTCATTAGAATCTTAAAATTTTGTTGATATGGCGAAACGAAACTTCTCTTCCTCTTGTCTCTTTCTCGCTGCCAAATTGAATAAGAAATTTTGAGAAACTATATCTATTTGTACTTTTTTTCTATGCCTGATGGCAACTTGACCCATCCTTGACGGTTGTAAGAAAGCAAGCTCATCGATGGGTGTCTGGTTGCCATAGCAATTTATGTATTGTCTATTTCCATGTTTTACTATTGTTGTAAATATCGACCTGTTGCTATATGCACATAGACTGAATGTCGATAGAGGGCATTTTTCTTTGAATAGGGTGGTCGGATACCTTTGAACATACTGTATTAGGGCAAGGCCCACTTAATGGTTAATGCCTGTAAACTTAAATACCTTCGGTGGCGTTGATGCGGCACCTAGCAACAGCCAATCCTGGGGGGGGGGGTTGGACTATGCTATCTGGTGCTTGCTACTGCTACTGCATCGAAAACAAAAATACAAGATTAAGCAATAACAGGATTTCCGTGTATTTTTGAAACCAGGAGTTGAAGGTGTGGTGACAGGTCTTTCTTGGTTTTTTTTACCCCGAAAAAAGGGTAAATTTTCGTTTGAAATAATGTTAAATACACAACATGGTCACACACGACTAGTCAAACCGTTAAGATGAATCGACCTTCACTTTTTCAATGGGTATAGTCGACTTTTTAATGAGGAGTGGCTTATTGACTAGTTTCTTGTGCCCCAATAAATTGAAAAAAGAATAAATAAAAAACGTTAAGGTGCGATTCGTCTTAAAAATTCGACTAGTCGTATGCGATCAGGCTAGAAGTCGAGCCATGGTATAACAGGAGAGGTAGACAAACGCCATAGGAGAGGAGTGTGCAAGGTATTCGAGAGGGTTCCACGGTGATCCGATAGGAACGCCAAATGTTTAGTCGCCCGAGTCTGTTTCTGAATGGCCCGCACATTATCTGTGAAAGTATTAAAAACGTTGGCACCAGGGAAGCTTATTCTACATTATACAGATTCGGGCAACTAAACTAGCGAAACGCCGGGAAACCCTCTCAAGTACCTTCTTCATCCTGGCTAATTCCATGGATAGCGAGTATGTCTACCTCTCTTATTGTACCATGGTCGAACGAAAGCAGACGACACTTTTACTAGCCATCATTCAGACCCCCCACCAAAACAATCAAATACAATCGACCCCACCCCTAAATCCAAACCACTGAAAACGTCAAGGGCGGTTTGATCATCCACGCTCGACATTCGCTGAATGGATCTGGGTTATTTTAATATGAAGTGATTCATATAAAAAATTTTTTACTAAACCCTTTCACCACAGACAAGAAAAAATTATAAATTTGCAAGAAACCAGCAGATAATTACTTTTAGACCAAAATCACTGCAATATGACCGCACAATTAAGAGTATCTTAGAATCCCTAACTTTTAGTTAAAGAATCCCAGCAAGTGTAAAAAATCGGCTCTTTGAGAAAGATTTGTCAACTTAATTATATTCTCATCATTGAGTCTCATAAAAGGAAATTTATTTCGAAAAGCTGTGCAAGTGCAATGATCACTGTCTCTACTTGCTGCCAAAAGAAATATGACTGAAAACTTTTGGTGTTTTAGAGAAGTTTTTACCACCACTAAGTGAGCACGAGCTTTACATGTATTTACCTGCAAGACGGAACAACTTAATTCCGACAACCACTTGTCGTCAGCCACGATAGAGTGTTAACTGTCATCTTTCATTAGCTTTAAAGAAAAAAAACTATAGCTTATTTTAGGTTAGGGGGGGTTAAGTTTTTGTATTATACCACAATTGCTGTAAGAATTAGTTCAGCCCGTGCACTGAACTTACCTTAGCAAAGATAAAATTGAAGATGTAGATATTAAACGACACAGGACCACTGGTTTTAGTATCGACTGTTTGAGGTGTATTCCGCGACTAACTGCCCCTTGCCCTTACATATTATCGGCCGGTAGACCGTGGGCGAGGCTACATACAAAATGCACTTAAAGATCGTGGCCTCTTAGCGAGGGTCACCCAAATCATAACGTTGTCGTTGTGGGATACGCGTCTGGCGCCCAGATCGCGTCGTCAGCTGTTAGGAATAAGTTTTATTCCCAACACACTCCCCAGCCGAGCCCATGGTCAATTGCTCTTCCTGTTCTACTGGATATGCGACGGACACGGATGGAGATGCCTCTTCTTGTTCCGGCTCCAGCTCCAGCGTAGGTGAAACCTCGACGTCTTCCTGTTGGTCCTCACGTAGCTCTAAGGGATGTAGCAATTGGATGATGCGGTTGATCAGGTTTCCGTTGAGCGTTTTGACCATATCTGAACGGATCAACCCGTCTCTGCTAGTGATTAACTCCTTCAATACTCCTACTGTCCACATAAGGCGCTTGGTGTTGTCATCGTGAATGATGACAACCTCTCCCTACCCGGATCTTTCGACCGGTTCCTCCCTTTATAGTAAAACTTGTCGATCTGGAGTAGGTAGTCAGTGACGAAGCGTTCGCAGATGTCGCTGACATACTCTCTACGTTGACGATTCATTTCCAGTAGTTTCACGTTTGTTGCATCGGGAGCCATGTGGTTTACTGCTGGCTCCGGCGGGGTGCAGTTCGAACACCTATTATTGAGAAACTGGTTCGGGTTGATAGTGAGCGGGTCGTCGCTCCCTTCTGCCACGTAGGTGAGTGGGCGGGCATTCGCCACCCTCTCGGTCTCGATAAGACTAACCTCCAGCTTGTTGTATTCCAAACATGCACGACCATTGGAGGGTCTCAGTAAATCCTTCATAGTCCACACCATGCGTTCCCAAAACCCTCCCCACCATGGAGCTAGGCTGGCCGAAAAAATCCATTCGGTTTTTCGCATTGCCAGAAGGTTGTGGATTGCTGGGTCGGATATTAAGACTTTAAAATGCTTGGGGACGCATCTAAATGTCTAGGTTTTTCCCGAATACATGATGGATACCCTACTCCTCCTAGCGGAAAATCTTCGGAATGCGAGGAGGTTTTATTCATTTTCCTCCGTTGGTTCTGTGGCTGGAGATTCTTCAACGGGCTCCATTGCTGGAGGCTCTACCGTAGGCTCCAAAGCCGAACCATCCGTTGACGGTGGATGCATGGAGGTGGTAGGATCCGCTTGCTTGCGTTTCTTACGCAATATTGGGTGTTTGTAATACAGCGGCCCTACGAAATTAACACTCGTGATTTCGAAGGCTTTCACTTGTTTCAGTCGATTAATTGGTGGAGGTGCAGCTACTTTTCCTAATGGCGGTGAAGATAGCCGTTGGCCCTTGACGCAGGCGTGCCAGACTGATTTGGTCTGTTGGCGTCCTTTGATGATCCAAAAACGTTCTCTTAGATCCGATAGAATGGTTTTAACAACAGCTTGTTTTAGCGAGACGGTCGGTGTTGGGTAATTATTTTAACGACTGGATGGTGAGCGGGCAGTAACATGGCGGGTTCAATGTCCCTGTCCTGTAGCGCTAGCTCTACCCTTCCTGCTACTCTAATCAACTTGTCTCTTGCGTTCTACACGTTTCGGAGTGAGGCAATTTTCTCCTTGTGGTGCGGTTGCCGCCCTTCTTGCAGATCTTGAAACGTCTTAGGATAGGCGTCAGTTCCTCTACCGTTAGATGTTCTACCATTATTTGTCTTCCGTCTCCTGTCTTGATTGGAGTTTTCACTTGTATAGCGTTTGCGGGAAGGTTTTTTGGGATGAGTCGTAGTATCCAGGAGGTTCTTCGGAGTGATCGATTCCATGATGGAATTTGAGCTAGGTGCCATTCCACTGGAGTAGCTGGCTCCACGGAAGCCACCGACATGATGACGGATTTAGATTTGTCTTCCACTTCAATCCTCTCACCAAACTACTAGGTTCTCCTTCCTCGGGTGTTGAATCCGGCCACTCGCTTTCGTCGTCTTTCAGCCACGATGGATTGTTCCACCATAGCTCGGAGTGTACCAGCATTGCTGCTGGCGCTCCCCGCGAGCCCAGATCCGCAGGGTTTTGGACACCTGGACAGTGCCGCCACCAATTTGGGTCCTGATATTCTTCTATTTACTTCGACTTGGTTCATGACAAATGGTTTCCACCTGTTGGGTTCTCCTCGGATCCAGCCAAGTGCCACTTGAGAGTCTGCCCAAAAATATGGATCGCCACGATTCGATATGGAGAAAGTTCTTGAGTTTTTCTCCCAATCGTTCGGCCAGAACTGAGCTCAGTAGCTCCAGTCTTGGTAAGGTGACTTTTTTCTTTGGGAGAGGCGCCACTTTTGTCTTCCTAGCAAGAAAATGGATAACTGTATCGCCGTTTTTGGTTTGGAGCTTTATGTAGGCTACGGCTCCATAAGCAGCCTCGGATGCATCACCAAAAACGTGGATTTTTGCGAGTTGCATGACACTTTTCGAGTAGCCTATCCAACAAGGGATTTGAAAGTTGGCAAACTCGTTCAACCCGGTCATAGCTAATATCGATTTTTTCCGAATTTCAGGAGGCGCTTCTACATCCCAGTCAATTTCAGCTTCCCAAGGCTTCTGGTAGATTATTTTCAGCAGGAGCATAGTGGTGTGCTAAGAACCCAATGGGTTCGAATACTCTTGCTGATATTCATAGAATATTTCTTCTGGAACAGGATTGGAATCTCCCAATTCTGTCGCGGCTTCGATGATTGGTGCAGGATCGAATTGGAAGGTGTCGGACTCGGTAACCAATCGAATCCCTAAGACCTTAGGTTCACCTTCCTCCAGTTTCTGAGTGAAAATTTTTACGATGGGGTTGATAAGCCCCTTCTCACTGAGAAATTTGTGGACTGCTTGGTCGTTGGTGACCCAACCCTTGGATGTTGAGCTTTGCCTCCTGGAAGATTTTGAAGAGCTTTTGTATCTTGTATCCTAATTTTTTCTGTTGAGATGTTGTCGGCGCCTCCAAGGTAGTCGTCGACATAAATTTGCTCCTTGAACTTTCTTACTGGGGTGGAGTAGAGTGGTTCCATGCCGTCTATTTGCATTTTTATGGTAACTCTTAGCAAGAATGGGCTAAAGCTAAGTCCAAATGGAACTCGTTTCCACTTGTAAGCCACTAGAGGCAAGCCTGGCGTTTCTGGGTCCGAGATCCGAAGAAATCTGACAGCTTCTGAGTCTTCATGATGCAGGGCGATGTACAAAAACGCTTTTTTTATGTCTGCTATCCATGAGATTCTGTGTAAACGGAATCGCATTAAGACGGCTAGCAGATCGGGATTAAGATTCGGACCGGTTTCCAAAACATCGTTGAGGCTTGGGCCATACTTCTATTTTGCTGCCCCATCCAATACTGGTCGATATTTTGTGGTTGTTTTGTCCTGTCGTATAAGTGTGGAGTCCTTCGCAGTTTAGATCTGTGTCCTCTACAAAGTTTTGGACTCGAAGTTGGTCTATTTCCTTATGATAGGCTTAAGGAAGCTCTGTGGTGTTCTTTTGAGTCTTTTCAATAGACTCTCCAGTCTTCATTTGGCCATCAGGAAATTCTTTTCCAACCTTCATTTGTCCGTCTTCCACGGGATTGGGGTGCAGTATCCCCATCTTCTTGACAAGTGAAATTGTCTCCAAAGGAGCTGAGGGGATCCTCTGGCTCCACGGAATCGCAATCTTCTAATACGGCGAAGTGTTCCAATTTCCAAAACAGGGATAAATCAAAGTTGGTTTGCCGCTTTAATTCTTCTTTCACGATTTTCCGATATTCCTTTTTGTTTATGGAGGTATGGTTGAACTCCTGGCTGGAAATTTCTTCCATAGACCTCGGCTGGGGAGGTGAAGATTCCTTGGCCTCCTTTCCAGCTTCCATTTCCTCCATGTTTTTGGAATGGTTCGTAAAATAAATTTCTGAATCTCTTTGGTAATTTGAAAATCTACTGCATTGTAACATTTGCTGGATTATCGCCGTTTATTTTTTTGATCCTTTTTCCTTCGAAGGTCCAGCTATCATGCGACCTAGCTTTGTGTTGTATTCTCTATGGCCGCACGGACTTTGGATAGCCGGTTTGTTAGGAATGATCTCGAACATTTCGTCGACTCTGATTAAAATACCGACTTCTTTTTCCTGGCTGTTGGTTTCAAACCTGTCGTCAGCCATTTCTTATCTTCCAACCACATTTTCCTTGCGAATGCCGTCCCACATAGCACACTGATGTCTTAAAGACGTTTTTAATACATGGTTGCTAAACCACTTGGATGTATTTAATTCGTCCCAAAATCCTGCAACTATGACTTTTAGACGTATTTCTCAGGTGCTGATGACCGGCAAAAACTGCTCTTAAAAACGGATTCTGCTGGTCTGGCATGAACGAATTTTTGCTGTAAATAGGACGTCTTTTTAACTGCTTATAAGCTGTTAAAAAGCTGTAAAAACGACGTTGTTAAGCTGTAAAAAAACTGTGAGAAGACGTTGTAAAGCTGGTAAAAAGACGTCTTTTTAACAGCTTATAAGCTGTTAAAAAGCTATGAAAAGGACGTGGTAAAGCTGTTAAAAAGATGTCTTTTCACTATGTAATATTTCCTTTTATCTTAAATATTAGCATAATTATTATTGCAGCAAAATAATTGGGAAAGTTAGATTATTGTTTCGTATTTTATTGTCTTGTGTATGACACATTTTTTATCACAAAAACATGTAATAAAATTATTCATCTTCATTGCTGCTGCCATTTTTTCTAGCCCGCGCATGGCGCAACCAGTTTTTAATTTTAGATTCAATTGCGTCTTCCGTTAGGAATAATTTTTTTGGCAGCGAACGGATTCTGGGGATGGTAAATACAAAAAAGTTTAATTATTATTTCTTAACATTACTTATTGTTTAGATATTACCGATAACAGCGGAACATAGGGCCAAATTTTGGAATGCACGCTTTTCTTCGTTTTGTCCTTTGTGTAGTATTATTGGCTAGCCAGCTCGTTTGTCATCGCACGACTGAGGATTCTGCCAACGACATTCGATTGGCTACCTCCAATTCCGCTGAAATACGATATCTTCCAAAAATGAATAATTTTACGTGTTTCAGGAAGTTAAAATTTAAAAAAACTTACAAGTGTCCTACCGTTCCACATCATTTTCTAAAAGGCTTTCTAGCTTTGTCATGTCAGTGAATGTTTTCAATTTGAACCCGAACTGGCGCAGTGCGTCTTTTATTTCAGGCTCGGGAGGTGACGAGTTTTAAGTACAATATCGAGCAGTTGCCTATGTTCCCACTGCGTAGCTTTGATGATTTCCTGGTTTCTTATTATCAAATCCATTTTCCTCATCAATGCCGATAAACCTTGTACCTCTGGAAAAAAAAGTTAGTTTAATCTTCTTATTTGATCCTAGTACATCTTACCTGATAGAGACGAAGCTGGGGTAGTGGTATGGTTAGTTGACCTTAAGTCCGCTCTGTCTGCTAACCGCGTACATTTAGTAACGGGAAATGTCTTTGAAACTCTGGTGCGGACTGCGTAAACTGGCCTAGCAGCCGCAATACTCAGCTCGGTGGATGTGGAGGTCGACTGGTAACCATTTTCAAAGGTGTTGCTGTTTTGGCTTCCGATGTCATGGATGGGGCTTTGCAATACTGGGAAAAATTCCAAAGTTGAAACAATGTGATGGTACTAAAAGTGAATATGAATATCTTACCTGAATTTAGCGATGATGGGAGGTGATTGCTCGTTTTGTGGGCTTTGTCTTTTGTACAAATCATATTTGTTAACCCTAGTGCGGTAGGAACTAGCGGAAGCCCACAATTCTTCCTTCCTTTACGATATAAAAATAAAATAAGTTTTAAAACGTACTAAGTGAATTCCTGCATAAGCTTAACTAGTTCATTTGATTGTATTACCTCTAAGAGTACCGACATTGTGAGGTACAATATGAGAATCGTGTGCTTCGCTTTGGCGTTGACTAATG
>NW_025533253.1:0-66060 GCF_020631705.1 Daphnia magna | reverse complement strand
CTTTCTGAGTTTTGTATTGCTAAGTATATTCGATGCTGTTTACATATAGAAGTAAAAACTCATGGTATAACAGTGTATTCACATTGAATACAAGTATATTCCATGGCAGTTTACATATAGAAGTAAAAACTCATGGTATAACAGTGTATTCACATTGAATACAAGTATATTTCATGCTGTTTACATATAGAAGTAAAAACTCATGGTATAACAGTGTATTCACATTGAATACAAGTATATTTCATGCTGTTTACATATAGAAGTAAAAACTCATGGTATAACAGTGTATTCACATTGAATACAAGTATATTTGATGCTGTTTACATATAGAAGTAAAAACTCATGGTATAACAGTGTATTCACATTGAATACAAGTATATTCCATGCAGTTTACATATAGAAGTAAAAACTCATGGTATAACAGTGTATTCACATTGAATACAAGTATATTTGATGCTGTTTACATATAGAAGTAAAAACTCATGGTATAACAGTGTATTCACATTGAATACAAGTATATTCCATGCTGTTTACATATAGAAGTAAAAACTCATGGTATAACAGTGTATTCACATTGAATACAAGTATATTTGATGCTGTTTACATATAGAAGTAAAAACTCATGGTATAACAGTGTATTCACATTGAATACAAGTATATTCCATGCAGTTTACATATAGAAGTAAAAACTCATGGTATAACAGTGTATTCACATTGAATACAAGTATATTCCATGCTGTTTACATATAGAAGTAAAAACTCATGGTATAACAGTGTATTCACATTGAATACAAGTATATTTCCATGCTGTTTACATATATAAGTAAAAACTCATGGTATAACAGTGTATTCACATTGAATACAAGTATATTTCATGCACTGTTTACATATAGAAGTAAAAACTCATGGGTATAACAGTGTATTCACATTGAATACAAGTATATTCCATGCAGTTTACATATAGAAGTAAAAACTCATGGTATAACAGTGTATTCACATTGAATACAAGTATATTTGATGCTGTTTACATATAGAAGTAAAAACTCATGGTATAACAGTGTATTCACATTGAATACAAGTATATTCCATGCAGTTTACATATATAAATAAAAACTCATGGTATAACAGTGTATTCACATTGAATACAAGTATATTCCATGCAGTTTTACATATAGAAGTAAAAACTCATGGTATAACAGTGTATTCACATTGAATACAAGTATATTCCATGCAGTTTACATATAGAAGTAAAAACTCATGGTATAACAGTGTATTCACATTGAATACAAGTATATTTGATGCTGTTTACATATAGAAGTAAAAACTCATGGTATAACAGTGTATTCACATTGAATACAAGTATATTCCATGCTGTTTACATATAGAAGTAAAAACTCATGGTATAACAGTGTATTCACATTGAATACAAGTATATTTCATGCTGTTTACATATAGAAGTAAAAACTCATGGTATAACAGTGTATTCACATTGAATACAAGTATATTCCATGCAGTTTACATATAGAAGTAAAAACTCATGGTATAACAGTGTATTCACATTGAATACAAGTATATTCCATGCAGTTTACATATAGAAGTAAAAACTCATGGTATAACAGTGTATTCACATTGAATACAAGTATATTTCATGCTGTTTACATATAGAAGTAAAAACTCATGGTATAACAGTGTATTCACATTGAATACAAGTATATTCCATGCAGTTTACATATAGAAGTAAAAACTCATGGTATAACAGTGTATTCACATTGAATACAAGTATATTTCATGCTGTTTACATATAGAAGTAAAAACTCATGGTATAACAGTGTATTCACATTGAATACAAGTATATTTCCATGCTGTTTACATATAGAAGTAAAAACTCATGGTATAACAGTGTATTCACATTGAATACAAGTATATTCCATGCAGTTTACATATAGAAGTAAAAACTCATGGTATAACAGTGTATTCACATTGAATACAAGTATATTTGATGCTGTTTACATATAGAAGTAAAAACTCATGGTATAACAGTGTATTCACATTGAATACAAGTATATTCCATGCTGTTTACATAAAAGAAGTAAAAACTCATGGTATAACAGTGTATTCACATTGAATACAAGTATATTCCATGCTGTTTACATATAGAAGTAAAAACTCATGGTATAACAGTGTATTCACATTGAATACAAGTATATTCCATGCAGTTTACATATAGAAGTAAAAACTCATGGTATAACAGTGTATTCACATTGAATACAAGTATATTTGATGCTGTTTACATATAGAAGTAAAAACTCTCATGGATATAACAGTGTATTCACATTGAATACAAGTATATTCTGATGCAGTTTACATATAGAAGTAAAAACTCATGGTATAACAGTGTATTCACATTGAATACAAGTATATTCCATGCAGTTTACATATAGAAGTAAAAACTCATGGTATAACAGTGTATTCACATTGAATACCAAGTAATATTCTGATGCTCAGCATTTTACATAGAAGTAACAAAAACTCATGGTATAACAGTGTATTCACATTGAATACAAGTATATTCCATGCATGTTTACATATAGAAGTAAAAACTCATGGTATAACAGTGTATTCACATTGAATACAAGTATATTTCATGCTGTTTACATATAGAAGTAAAAACTCATGGTATAACAGTGTATTCACATTGAATACAAGTATATTTCATGCTGTTTACATATAGAAGTAAAAACTCATGGTATAACAGTGTATTCACATTGAATACAAGTATATTCCATGCTGTTTACATATAGAAGTAAAAACTCATGGTATAACAGTTGTATTCACATTGAATACAAGTATATTCCATGCAGTTTACATATAGAAGTAAAAACTCATGGTATAACAGTGTATTCACATTGAATACAAGTATATTTGATGCTGTTTACATATAGAAGTAAAAACTCATGGTATAACAGTGTATTCACATTGAATACAAGTATATTCCATGCAGTTTACATATAGAAGTAAAAACTCATGGTATAACAGTGTATTCACATTGAATACAAGTATATTTCATGCTGTTTACATATAGAATAAAAACTCATGGTATAACAGTGTATTCACATTGAATACAAGTATATTTCATGCAGTTTACATATAGAAGTAAAAACTCATGGTATAACAGTGTATTCACATTGAATACAAGTATATTCCATGCAGTTTACATATAGAAGTAAAAACTCATGGTATAACAGTGTATTCACATTGAATACAAGTATATTTCATGCAGTTTACATATAGAAGTAAAAACTCATGGTATAACAGTGTATTCACATTGAATACAAGTATATTCCATGCAGTTTACATATAGAAGTAAAAACTCATGGTATAACAGTGTATTCACATTGAATACAAGTATATTTGATGCTGTTTACATATAGAAGTAAAAACTCATGGTATAACAGTGTATTCACATTGAATACAAGTATATTCCATGCAGTTTACATATAGAAGTAAAAACTCATGGTATAACAGGTGTTCATTCACATTGAATACAAAGTATATTCCATGCAGTTTACATATAGAAGTAAAAACTCATGGTATAACAGTGTATTCACATTGAATACAAGTATATTCCATGCAGTTTACATATAGAAGTAAAAACTCATGGTATAACAGTGTATTCACATTGAATACAAGTATATTTGATGCTGTTTACATATAGAAGTAAAAACTCATGGTATAACAGTGTATTCACATTGAATACAAGTATATTTCATGCTGTTTACATATAGAAGTAAAAACTCATGGTATAACAGTGTATTCACATTGAATACAAGTATATTCCATGCTGTTTACATATAGAAGTAAAAACTCATGGTATAACAGTGTATTCACATTGAATACAATGTATATTTTATGCACGTTTACATATAGAAGTAAAAACTCATGGTATAACAGTGTATTCACATTGAATACAAGTATATTCCATGCAGTTTACATATAGAAGTAAAAACTCATGGTATAACAGTGTATTCACATTGAATACAAGTTATATTCCATGCTGTTTACATATAGAAGTAAAAACTCATGGTATAACAGTGTATTCACATTGAATACAAGTATATTCCATGCAGTTTACATATAGAAGTAAAAAACTCATGGTATAACAGTGTATTCACATTGAATACAAGTATATTTGATGCTGTTTACATATAGAAGTAAAAACTCATGGTATAACAGTGTATTCACATTGAATACAAGTATATTCCATGCAGTTTACATATAGAAGTAAAAACTCATGGTATAACAGTGTATTCACATTGAATACAAGTATATTTCCATGCTGTTTTACATATAGAAGTAAAAACTCATGGTATAACAGTGTATTCACATTGAATACAAGTATATTCCATGCAGTTTACATATAGAAGTAAAAACTCATGGTATAACAGTGTATTCACATTGAATACAAGTATATTCGATGCTGTTTACATATAAAAGTAAAAACTCATGGTATAACAGTGTATTCACATTGAATACAAGTATATTCCATGCTGTTTACATATAGAAGTAAAAACTCATGGTATAACAGTGTATTCACATTGAATACAAGTATATTTCATGCTGTTTACATATAGAAGTAAAAACTCATGGTATAACAGTGTATTCACATTGAATACAAGTATATTCCATGCTGTTTACATATAGAAGTAAAAACTCATGGTATAACAGTGTATTCACATTGAATACAAGTATATTCCATGCTGTTTACATATAGAAGTAAAAACTCATGGTATAACAGTGTATTCACATTGAATACAAGTATATTTCATGCTGTTTACATATAGAATAAAAAACTCATGGTATAACAGTGTATTCACATTTGGATACAAGTATATTCCATGCAGTTTACATATAAGAAGTAAAAACTCATGGTATAACAGTGTATTCACATTGAATACAAGTATATTCCATGCAGTTTACATATAGAAGTAAAAACTCATGGTATAACAGTGTATTCACGATTGAATACAAGTATATTTCATGCTGTTTACATATAGAAGTAAAAACTCATGGTATAACAGTGTATTCACATTGAATACAAGTATATTTCCATGCAGTTTACATATAGAAGTAAAAACTCATGGTATAACAGTTGTATTCACATTGAATACAAGTATATTTCCATGCTGTTTACATATAGTAAGTAAAAACTCATGGTATAACAGTGTATTCACATTGAATACAAGTATATTTCATGCTGTTTACATATAGAAGTAAAAACTCATGGTATAACAGTGTATTCACATTGAATACAAGTATATTCCATGCAGTTTACATATAGAAGTAAAAACTCATGGTATAACAGTGTATTCACATTGAATACAAGTATATTTCCATGCTGTTTACATATAGAAGTAAAAACTCATGGTATAACAGTGTATTCACATTGAATACAAGTATATTCCATGCAGTTTACATATAGAAGTAAAAACTCAAGTGGTATAACAGTGTATTCACATTGAATACAAGTATATTCCATGCTGTTTACATATAGAAGTAAAAACTCATGGTATAACAGTGTATTCACATTGAATACAAGTATATTTCATGCTGTTTACATATAGAAGTAAAAACTCATGGTATAACAGTGTATTCACATTGAATACAAGTATATTTCATGCTGTTTACATATAAAAGTAAAAACTCATGGTATAACAGTGTATTCACATTGAATACAAGTATATTCCAATGCAGTTTACTATATAAATAAAAACTCATGGTATAACAGTGTATTCACATTGAATACAAGTATATTTGCCATGCTGTTTACATATAGAAGTAAAAACTCATGGTATAACAGTGTATTCACATTGAATACAAGTATATTCCATGCAGTTTACATATAGAAGTAAAAACTCATGGTATAACAGTGTATTCACATTGAATACAAGTATATTTGATGCTGTTTACATATAGAAGTAAAAACTCATGGGTATAACAGTGTATTCACATTGAATACAAGTATATTCCATGCAGTTTACATATAGAATAAAAACTCATGGTATAACAGTGTATTCACATTGAATACAAGTATATTTGATGCTGTTTACATATAGAAGTAAAAACTCATGGTATAACAGTGTATTCACATTGAATACAAGTATATTCCATGCAGTTTACATATAGAAGTAAAAACTCATGGTATAACAGTGTATTCACATTGAATACAAGTATATTTGATGCTGTTTACATATAGAAGTAAAAACTCATGGTATAACAGTGTATTCACATTGAATACAAGTATATTCCATGCAGTTTACATATAGAAGTAAAAACTCATGGTATAACAGTGTATTCACATTGAATACAAGTATATTTCATGCTGTTTACATATAGAAGTAAAAACTCATGGTATAACAGTGTATTCACATTGAATACAAGTATATTTCCATGCAGTTTACATATAAGAAGTAAAAACTCATGGTATAACAGTGTATTCACATTGAATACAAGTATATTTGATGCTGTTTACATATAGAAGTAAAAACTCATGGTATAACAGTGTATTCACATTGAATACAAGTATATTCCATGCAGTTTACATATATAAATAAAAACTCATGGTATAACAGTGTATTCACATTGAATACAAGTATATTTGATGCTGTTTACATATAGAAGTAAAAACTCATGGTATAACAGTGTATTCACATTGAATACAAGTATATTTCCATGCTGTTTACATATAGAAGTAAAAACTCATGGTATAACAGTGTATTCACATTGAATACAAGTATATTTCATACTGTTTTACATATAGAAGTAAAAACTCATGGTATAACAGTGTATTCACATTGAATACAAGTATATTCCATGCAGTTTAACATATAGAAGTAAAAACTCATGGTATAACAGTGTATTCACATTGAATACAAGTATATTTGATGCTGTTTACATATAGAAGTAAAAACTCATGGTATAACAGTGTATTCACATTGAATACAAGTATATTCCATGCAGTTTACATATAGAATAAAAAAACTCATGGTATAACAGTGTATTCACATTGAATACAAGTATATTCCATGCTGTTTACATATAGAAGTAAAAACTCATGGTATAACAGTGTATTCACATTGAATACAAGTATATTCCATGCAGTTTACATATAGAAGTAAAAATCATGGTCATGGTATAACAGTGTATTCACATTGAATACAAGTATATTTGATGCTGTTTACATATAGAAGTAAAAACTCATGGTATAACAGTGTATTCACATTGAATACAAGTATATTCCATGCTGTTTGCATTTTACATATAAGTAAAAACTCATGGTATAACAGTGTATTCACATTGAATACAAGTATATTCCATGCTGTTTACATATAGAAGTAAAAACTCATGGTATAACAGTGTATTCACATTGAATACAAGTATATTCCATGCAGTTTACATATAGAAGTAAAAACTCATGGTATAACAGTGTATTCACATTGAATACAAGTATATTCCATGCAGTTTACATATATAAGTAAAAACTCATGGTATAACAGTGTATTCTCATTAAATACAGATGATATTCAAGTGATACTAGTTTACATATAGAAGTAAAAACTCATGGTATAACAGTGTATTCACATTGAATACAAGTATATTCCATGCAGTTTACATATAGAAGTAAAAACTCATGGTATAACAGTGTATTCACATTGAATACAAGTATATTTCATGCTGTTTACATATAGAAGTAAAAACTCATGGTATAACAGTGTATTCATATTGAATACAAGTATATTCCATGCTATTTTACATATAGAAGTAAAAACTCATGGTATAACAGTGTATTCACATTGAATACAAGTATATTTGATGCTGTTTACATATAGAAGTAAAAACTCATGGTATAACAGTGTATTCACATTGAATACAAGTATATTCCATGCAGTTTACATATAAAGTAAAAACTCATGGTATAACAGTGTATTCACATTGAATACAAGTATATTTAATGCTAGTTTACATATAGAAGTAAAAACTCATGGTATAACAGTGTATTCACATTGAATACAAGTATATTCCATGCAGTTTACATATAGAAGTAAAAACTCATGGTATAACAGTGTATTCACATTGAATACAAGTATATTCCATGCTAGTTTTACATATAGAAGTAAAAACTCATGGTATAACAGTGTATTCACATTGAATACAAGTATATTCCATGCTGTTTACATATAGAAGTAAAAACTCATGGTATAACAGTGTATTCACATTGAATACAAGTATATTCCATGCTGTTTACATATAGAAGTAAAAACTCATGGTATAACAGTGTATTCACATTGAATACAAGTATATTCCATGCAGTTTACATATAGAAAAAAACTCATGGTATAACAGTGTATTCACATTGAATACAAGTATATTTGCATGCTGTTTACATATAGAAGTAAAAACTCATGGTATAACAGTGTATTCACATTGAATACAAGTATATTCCATGCAGTTTACATATAGAAGTAAAAACTCATGGTATAACAGTGTATTCACATTGAATACAAGTATATTTCATGCTGTTTACATATAGAAGTAAAAACTCATGGTATAACAGTGTATTCACATTGAATACAAGTATATTCCTGATGCTCAGTTTACATATAGAAGTAAAAACTCATGGTATAACAGTGTATTCACATTGAATACAAGTGCATGCTGATAAACATGTGACGGTGGATTTAAGGATACAGTATATCATGGTTACATAAATAAAAACCATGGTGTGTTGATCAGATTGATTGTGGATGCTAGTTTACATATAGAAGTAAAAACTCATGGTATAACAGTGTATTCACATTGAATACAAGTATATTTCATGCTGTTTACATATAGAAGTAAAAACTCATGGTATAACAGTGTATTCACATTGAATACAAGTATATTTCATGCAGTTTACATATAGAAGTAAAAACTCATGGGTATAACAGTGTATTCACATTGAATACAAGTATATTCCATGCAGTTTACATATAGAAGTAAAAACTCATGGTATAACAGTGTATTCACATTGAATACAAGTATATTTGATGCTGTAGTTTACATATAGAACTAAAAACTCATGGTATAACAGTGTATTCACATTGAATACAAGTATATTCCATGCAGTTTACATATAGAAGTAAAAACTCATGGTATAACAGTGTATTCACATTGAATACAAGTATATTCCATGCAGTTTACATATAGAAGTAAAAACTCATGGTATAACAGTGTATTCACATTGAATACAAGTATATTCCATGCAGTTTACATATAGAAGTAAAAACTCATGGTATAACAGTGTATTCACATTGAATACAAGTATATTTCCATGCTGTTTACATATAGAAGTAAAAACTCATGGTATAACAGTGTATTCACATTGAATACAAGTATATTCCATGCTGTTTACATATAGAAGTAAAAACTCATGGTATAACAGTGTATTCACATTGAATACAAGTATATTTCCATGCAGTTTACATATAGAAGTAAAAACTCATGGTATAACAGTGTATTCACATTGAATACAAGTATATTCCATGCAGTTTACATATAGAATGAAAAACTCATGGTATAACAGTGTATTCACATTGAATACAAGTATATTTCATGCTGTTTACATATAGAAGTAAAAACTCATGGTATAACAGTGTATTCACATTGAATACAAGTATATTCCATGCAGTTTACATATAGAAGTAAAAACTCATGGTATAACAGTGTTATTCACATTGAATACAAGTATATTTCATGCTGTTTACATATAGAAGTAAAAACTCATGGTATAACAGTGTATTCACATTGAATACAAGTATATTTCATGCTGTTTACATATAGAAGTAAAAACTCATGGTATAACAGTGTATTCACATTGAATACAAGTATATTCCATGCAGTTTACATATAAAAGTAAAAACTCATGGTATAACAGTGTATTCACATTGAATACAAGTATATTTGATGCTGTTTACATATAGAAGTAAAAACTCATGGTATAACAGTGTATTCACATTGAATACAAGTATATTTCATGCAGTTTACATATAGAAGTAAAAACTCATGGTATAACAGTGTATTCACATTGAATACAAGTATATTCCATGCTGTTTACATATAGAAGTAAAAACTCATGGTATAACAGTGTATTCACATTGAATACAAGTATATTTCATGCTGTTTACATATAGAAGTAAAAACTCATGGTATAACAGTGTATTCACATTGAATACAAGTATATTCCATGCTGTTTACATATAGAAGTAAAAACTCATGGTATAACAGTGTATTCACATTGAATACAAGTATATTCCATGCAGTTTACATATAAGAATAAAAAACTCATGGTATAACAGTGTATTCACATTGAATACAAGTATATTCGATGCTGTTTACATATAGAAGTAAAAACTCATGGTATAACAGTGTATTCACATTGAATACAAGTATATTTCATGCTGTTTACATATATAAGTAAAAACTCATGGTATAACAGTGTATTCACATTGAATACAAGTATATTCCATGCAGTTTACATATAGAAGTAAAAACTCATGGTAATGTATAACAGTGTATTCACATTGAATACAAGTATATTTGATGCTGTTTACATATAGAAGTAAAAACTCATGGTATAACAGTGTATTCACATTGAATACAAGTATATTCCATGCTGTTTACATATAGAAGTAAAAACTCATGGTATAACAGTGTATTCACATTGAATACAAGTATATTTCATGCTGTTTACATATAGAAGTAAAAACTCATGGTATAACAGTGTATTCACATTGAATACAAGTATATTCCATGCAGTTTACATATAGAAGTAAAAACTCATGGTATAACAGTGTATTCACATTGAATACAAGTATATTTGATGCTGTTTACATATAGAATAAAAACTCATGGTATAACAGTGTATTCACATTGAATACAAGTATATTCCATGCAGTTTACATATAGAAGTAAAAACTCATGGTATAACAGTGTATTCACATTGAATACAAGTATATTTGATGCTGTTTACATATAGAAGTAAAAACTCATGGTATAACAGTGTATTCACATTGAATACAAGTATATTCCATGACAGGTTTACATATAGAAGTAAAAACTCATGGTATAACAGTGTATTCACATTGAATACAAGTATATTCCATGCAGTTTACATATAGAAGTAAAAACTCATGGTATCAACAGTGTATTCACATTGAATACAAGTATATTCCATGCAGTTTACATATAGAAGTAAAAACTCATGGTATAACAGTGTATTCACATTGAATACAAGTATATTCCATGCAGTTTACATATAGAAGTAAAAACTCATGGTATAACAGTGTATTCACATTGAATACAAGTATATTTGATGCTGTTTACATATAGAAGTAAAAACTCATGGGTATAACAGTGTATTCACATTGAATACAAGTATATTTCATGCTGTTTACATATAGAAGTAAAAACTCATGGTATAACAGTGTATTCACATTGAATACAAGTATATTCCATGCTGTTTACATATAGAAGTAAAAACTCATGGTATAACAGTGTATTCACATTGAATACAAGTATATTCCATGCTGTTTACATATAGAAGTAAAAACTCATGGTATAACAGTGTATTCACATTGAATACAAGTATATTTCATGCTGTTTACATATAGAAGTAAAAACTCATGGTATAACAGTGTATTCACATTGAATACAAGTATATTTCATGCTGTTTACATATAGAAGTAAAACCAAGCTCATGGTATAAAAGTGTATTCACATTGAATACAAGTATATTTGATGCTGTTTACATATAGAAGTAAAAACTCATGGTATAACAGTGTATTCACATTGAATACAAGTATATTCCATGCAGTTTACATATAGAAGTAAAAACTCATGGTATAACAGTGTATTCACATTGAATACAAGTATATTCCATGCAGTTTACATATAGAAGTAAAAACTCATGGTATAACAGTGTATTCACATTGAATACAAGTATATTTGATGCTGTTTACATATAGAAGTAAAAACTCATGGTATAACAGTGTATTCACATTGAATACAAGTATATTCCATGCAGTTTACATATAGAAGTAAAAACTCATGGTATAACAGTGTATTCACATTGAATACAAGTATATTCGATGCTGTTTACATATAGAAGATAAAAACTCATGGTATAACAGTGTATTCACATTGAATACAAGTATATTTCATGCTGTTTACATATAGAAGTAAAAACTCATGGTATAACAGTGTATTCACATTGAATACAAGTATATTCCATGCAGTTTACATATAGAAGTAAAAACTCATGGTATAACAGTGTATTCACATTGAATACAAGTATATTTCATGCTGTTTACATTATAGAAGTAAAAACTCATGGTATAACAGTGTATTCACATTGAATACAAGTATATTCCATGCTGTTTACATATAGAAGTAAAAACTCTGATGGTATAACAGTGTATTCACATTGAATACAAGTATATTTCATGCTGTTTACATATAGAAGTAAAAACTCATGGTATAACAGTGTATTCACATTAAGAATACAAGTATATTCCATGCAGTTTACATATAGAAGTAAAAACTCATGGTATAACAGTGTATTCACATTGAATACAAGTATATTCCATGCAGTTTACATATAGAAGTAAAAACTCATGGTATAACAGTGTATTCACATTGAATACAAGTATATTTCATGCTGTTTACATATAGAAGTAAAAACTCATGGTATAACAGTGTATTCACATTGAATACAAGTATATTCCATGCTGTTTACATATAGAAGTAAAAACTCATGGTATAACAGTGTATTCACATTGAATACAAGTATATTTCATGCTGTTTACATATAGAAGTAAAAACTCATGGTATAACAGTGTATTCACATTGAATACAAGTATATTCCATGCAGTTTACATATAGAAGTAAAAACTCATGGTATAACAGTGTATTCACATTGAATACAAGTATATTCCATGCAGTTTACATATAGAAGTAAAAACTCATGGTATAACAGTGTATTCACATTGAATACAAGTATATTTGATAGCTGTTTACATATAGAAGTAAAAACTCATGGTATAACAGTGTATTCACATTGAATACAAGTATATTCCATGCACGTTTACATATAGAAGTAAAAACTCATGGTATAACAGTGTATTCACATTGAATACAAGTATATTTGATGCATGTTTACATATAGAAGTAAAAACTCATGGTATAACAGTGTATTCACATTGAATACAAGTATATTCCATGCAGTTTACATATAGAAGTAAAAACTCATGGTATAACAGTGTATTCACATTGAATACAAGTATATTTCATGCTGTTTACATATAGAAGTAAAAACTCATGGTATAACAGTGTATTCACATTGAATACAAGTATATTCTCATGCAGTTTACATATAAGAAATAAAAACTCATGGTATAACAGTGTATTCACATTGAATACAAGTATATTCCATGCTGTTTACATATAGAAGTAAAAACTCATGGTATAACAGTGTATTCACATTGAATACAAGTATATTCCATGCTGTTTACATATAGAAGTAAAAACTCATGGTATAACAGTGTATTCACATTGAATACAAGTATATTTGATGCTGTTTACATATAGAAGTAAAAACTCATGGTATAACAGTGTATTCACATTGAATACAAGTATATTTCCATGCAGTTTACATATAGAAGTAAAAACTCTGATGGTATAACAGTGTATTCACATTGAATACAAGTATATTCCATGCAGTTTACATATAGAAGTAAAAACTCATGGTATAACAGTGTATTCACATTGAATACAAGTATATTTCATGCTGTTTACATATAGAAGTAAAAACTCATGGTATAACAGTGTATTCACATTGAATACAAGTATATTCCATGCTGTTTACATATAGAAGTAAAAACTCATGGTATAACAGTGTATTCACATTGAATACAAGTATATTTCATGCAGTTTACATATAGAAGTAAAAACTCATGGTATAACAGTGTATTCACATTGAATACAAGTATATTCCATGCAGTTTACATATAGAAGTAAAAACTCATGGTATAACAGTGTATTCACATTGAATACAAGTATATTCCATGCAGTTTACCTATAGAAGTAAAAACTCATGGTATAACAGTGTATTCACATTGAATACAAGTATATATTTGACATGCTGTTTACATATAGAAGTAAAAACTCATGGTATAACAGTGTATTCACATTGAATACAAGTATATTCCATGCACTGTTTACATATAGAAGTAAAAACTCATGGTATAACAGTGTATTCACATTGAATACAAGTATATTTCATGCTGTTTACATATAGAAGTAAAAACTCATGGTATAACAGTGTATTCACATTGAATACAAGTATATTTCAGATGCTGTTTACATATAGAAGTAAAAACTCATGGTATAACAGTGTATTCACATTGAATACAAGTATATTCCATGCAGTGTTTACATATAGAAGTAAAAACTCATGGTATAACAGTGTATTCACATTGAATACAAGTATATTCCATGCAGTTTACATATAGAAGTAAAAACTCATGGTATAACAGTGTATTCACATTGAATACAAGTATATTCCATGCAGTTTACATATAGAAGTAAAAACTCATGGTATAACAGTGTATTCACATTGAATACAAGTATATTCCATGCAGTTTACATATAGAAGTAAAAACTCATGGTATAACAGTGTATTCACATTGAATACAAGTATATTTGATGCTGTTTACATATAAAAGTAAAAACTCATGGTATAACAGTGTATTCACATTGAATACAAGTATATTCCATGCTGTTTACATATAGAAGTAAAAACTCATGGTATAACAGTGTATTCACATTGAATACAAGTATATTCCATGCTGTTTACATATAGAAGTAAAAACTCATGGTATAACAGTGTATTCACATTGAATACAAGTATATTTCATGCTGTTTACATATAGAAGTAAAAACTCATGGTATAACAGTGTATTCACATTGAATACAAGTATATTTGATGCTGTTTACATATAGAAGTAAAAACTCATGGTATAACAGTGTATTCACATTGAATACAAGTATATTTCATGCTGTTTACATATAGAAGTAAAAACTCATGGTATAACAGTGTATTCACATTGAATACAAGTATATTTGATGCTGTTTACATATAGAAGTAAAAACTCATGGTATAACAGTGTATTCACATTGAATACAAGTATATTCCATGCAGTTTACATATAGAAGTAAAAAACTCATGGTATAACAGTGTATTCACATTGAATACAAGTATATTCCATGCAGTTTACATATAGAAGTAAAAACTCATGGTATAACAGTGTATTCACATTGAATACAAGTATATTCCATGCAGTTTACATATAGAAATAAAAACTCATGGTATAACAGTGTATTCACATTGAATACAAGTATATTCCATGCAGTTTACATATAGAAGTAAAAACTCATGGTATAACAGTGTATTCACATTGAATACAAGTATATTTGATGCTGTTTACATATAGAAGTAAAAACTCATGGTATAACAGTGTATTCACATTGAATACAAGTATATTTGATGCTGTTTACATATAGAAGTAAAAACTCATGGTATAACAGTGTATTCACATTGAATACAAGTATATTTGATGCTGTTTACATATAGAAGTAAAAACTCATGGTATAACAGTGTATTCACATTGAATACAAGTATATTCCATGCAGTTTACATATAGAAGTAAAAACTCATGGTATAACAGTGTATTCACATTGAATACAAGTATATTCCATGCAGTTTACATATAGAAGTAAAAACTCATGGTATAACAGTGTATTCACATTGAATACAAGTATATTCCATGCAGTTTACATATAGAAGTAAAAACTCATGGTATAACAGTGTATTCACATTGAATACAAGTATATTCCATGCAGTTTACATATAGAAGTAAAAACTCATGGTATAACAGTGTATTCACATTGAATACAAGTATATTTGATGCTGTTTACATATAGAAGTAAAAACTCATGGTATAACAGTGTATTCACATTGAATACAAGTATATTCCATGCAGTTTACATATAGAAGTAAAAACTCATGGTATAACAGTGTATTCACATTGAATACAAGTATATTTGATGCTGTTTACATATAGAAGTAAAAACTCATGGTATAACAGTGTATTCACATTGAATACAAGTATATTCCATGCAGTTTACATATAGAAGTAAAAACTCATGGTATAACAGTGTATTCACATTGAATACAAGTATATTCCATGCAGTTTACATATAGAAATAAAAACTCATGGTATAACAGTGTATTCACATTGAATACAAGTATATTCCATGCAGTTTACATATAGAAGTAAAAACTCATGGTATAACAGTGTATTCACATTGAATACAAGTATATTTGATGCTTTTTACATATAGAAGTAAAAACTCATGGTATAACAGTGTATTCACATTGAATACAAGTATATTCCATGCAGTTTACATATAGAAGTAAAAACTCATGGTATAACAGTGTATTCACATTGAATACAAGTATATTTGATGCTGTTTACATATAGAAGTAAAAACTCATGGTATAACAGTGTATTCACATTGAATACAAGTATATTTGATGCTGTTTACATATAGAAGTAAAAACTCATGGTATAACAGTGTATTCACATTGAATACAAGTATATTTGATGCTGTTTACATATAGAAGTAAAAACTCATGGTATAACAGTGTATTCACATTGAATACAAGTATATTTGATGCTGTTTACATATAGAAGTAAAAACTCATGGTATAACAGTGTATTCACATTGAATACAAGTATATTCCATGCAGTTTACATATAGAAGTAAAAACTCATGGTATAACAGTGTATTCACATTGAATACAAGTATATTTGATGCTGTTTACATATAGAAGTAAAAACTCATGGTATAACAGTGTATTCACATTGAATACAAGTATATTTGATGCTGTTTACATATAGAAGTAAAAACTCATGGTATAACAGTGTATTCACATTGAATACAAGTATATTTGATGCTGTTTACATATAGAAGTAAAAACTCATGGTATAACAGTGTATTCACATTGAATACAAGTATATTCCATGCAGTTTACATATAGAAGTAAAAACTCATGGTATAACAGTGTATTCACGTTGAATACAAGTATATTTGATGCTGTTTACATATAGAAGTAAAAACTCATGGTATAACAGTGTATTCACATTGAATACAAGTATATTTGATGCTGTTTACATATAGAAGTAAAAACTCTTGGTATAACAGTGTATTTACATTGAATACAAGTGTAAGGAACGGTCAGCCGCGTTCCTTACATCCCTTTCTCCCTTCCCACGATTACAACCCTTTTCCCCTCTTCCACCGATAGGTCATCTACCGATGGCTCCGGCCTTCAATCTCCCTTCTACCTGGCCTTCAAACGTGTGAATTCTCCACATAGGTGTTACATTTACACACAAAATATTAATTCCCTTTGCGACACCTAACCCTAAGTGACCTTGCTCCTTCGTATAAATGTTGCCCTTTTCCCCGATTGTCAGGCAGTCTTCAGTCAGTCTTCAGTCAGTCTTCAGTCAGTCTTCAGTCAGTCTTCAGTCAGTCTTGTGTCAGTCTCTTTTGCAGTCTTCTGCAGTCTTCATCAGTAAGACTCTCTAAATCGGACTTGTCTTATTAACTGTTATCTCGGTCTTTGCCAAAAACTCTGTGCAACAATAAATTCATCATCATCACACACAACTATTCCCCATATTCAATATTAAAAGTAAGGAAAACTATTTTCATTCCCCGTCTTTACATTTGGTGACAGTGAACTTCGTACCCCGAACCCCCGAAAAGACTTTAACCAGTGCCACGTTAACCTAAAGTAACATTAAAACGCCATCCATCCGTTACTGAAAAATTAATTCAACATGCAAAAAACTATCAAGATAAATGCGACGATGCTTAAGACAGTATGGAACGAAAAAATTACACGTCAATTGAAGAAATTTGGAAAAGTTTTGAGAGACATTTCTACACGTAAGTTTGAAACTCAAGTTCCTACACAAGAACCTGCTATAATCATCAGTGCCAAACAAACGCCAGATAACACAAGCATTGGCACCAGCGAAGCTTTTTCCATCACCATTGAACTTCCAACAATGATAGGAGATCAATCCTCAAATGAAGCCTCGACAAAATTGGAGGAAAACGAATCTTTAACAAAATGCACTACCTTAACGGTTGTTCAAGAAGATTTAACAGCCATCTCCTACTACCAAAACGAGGATCAAGTCTTCCCGAAGAATATCAAGATAAATAGCCTTTTTTCGTCAACTGAAGAAATTCAAACACATTGCCATCGAGAACCGAGCAATATCAAAGATACTACCTATTCACCAACAAATACTACCTTAAAGTGTTTGGCTCTTTGTTTTACTAGAACAACCGCTTCATCTGCTGTTAACTTCACACCATCATGCATCAAAAAGCAGTTCAACAACCTCCTTTCCAACACCCTGATTAAGTCCATTCTACCAAAATATTGGGAGCAGTTCAAGAAATTTGAAAAGTACCTGACAGATTTAAAAGGCCCCTACAACAGTATTCAGCGATTCCGCGATCCATTATACACCCCAAGGCCCAATGTAAAGATGAAACATACCACTTATCTCCACCATACCTCTATACTTATTCTAAATTGAAAATTAAGACGACGTCACCAACCATCTCCAACAGCCGATTCTTGACCAAGTTTTTGCCATTCTCATCGTACTTCCAAAAACAATTTACTATCACCAACATGTTCATCAGCACAAGTGACTCAACAGCCACCAAGGAAAGAAGATTTATCCACGGATATTTGACCCATCACGGAAAGGAGATTCACCCACGGACTATCGATCAATGCATTTACTGTTTCAAATGACTTCGCTGACATCACCATTCTTTTTCTAATTCCCTTGACTATTTTATTTTTTACAACAACCTAAGCCTCAAAACTAACTTTAAAGGTCTAATATCAAATTTGGTTTTCATCGGTGCACAAAAAAAAATCTTCAAAAATTATATACAATTATCCTCCGCCAGACGGAGCGCATCCCTCATTATCCTTCGACTGCCGCGAGATGATGTGCTAAGAAATAGACATTGTCCCAGTCGCCATTCTCCCCTTTCTGACAGGCAAGGTGTACTAGGTTTAGACACCCCCTCTCAGCCACAAGAGCTAACGAACTGAAGAAGACGTCTGAATCCGAAGAGACCACGTCGAGTTCAACGCTCATGCATCTACAGACATTTCAGCCCTGGACCTGCCTATGTTACAGACGTTTCTGGCATTACAGATACCGGGCGGATCTCCGCATTCTTGGACCTCTGGATTCTCGCTGCTGCGGAAAACACGTCCCCTCTTCAAAAATAATAAAAAAAAAAATGTTGCACCTTTGTTTTCCCGATTCAGATTTGACCTTATATCTTTTTATAGATTGCGGGACGCAATCTTTCGGCACGGGATGTTATGTAAGGAACGGTCAGCCGCGTTCCTTACATCCCTTTCTCCCTTCCCACGATTACAACCCTTTTCCCCTCTTCCACCGATAGGTCATCTACCGATGGCTCCGGCCTTCAATCTCCCTTCTACCTGGCCTTCAAACGTGTGAATTCTCCACATAGGTGTTACATTTACACACAAAATATTAATTCCCTTTGCGACACCTAACCCTAAGTGACCTTGCTCCTTCGTATAAATGTTGCCCTTTTCCCCGATTGTCAGGCAGTCTTCAGTCAGTCTTCAGTCAGTCTTCAGTCAGTCTTGTGTCAGTCTCTTTTGCAGTCTTCTGCAGTCTTCATCAGTAAGTCTCTCTAAATCGGACTTGTCTTGTTAACTGTTATCTCGGTCTTTGCCAAAAACTCTGTGCATCAATAAACTCATCATCATCACACACAACTATTCCCCATATTCAATATTAAAAGTAAGGAAAACTATTTTCATTCCCCGTCTTTACACAAGTATATTTGATGCTTTTTACATATAGAAGTAAAAAATCATGGAATAACAGTGTATTAACATTGAATGCAAGTATATTTGATGCAGTATACATATAGAATTAAAAACTCATGGTATAACAGTGTATTCACATTGAATACAAGTATATTCCATGCAGTTTACATATAGAAGTAAAAACTCATGGTATAACAGTGTATTCACATTGAATACAAGTATATTCCATTCAGTTTACATATAGAAATAAAAACTCATAGTATAACAGTGTATTCACATTGAATACAAGTATATTCCATGCAGTTTACGTATAGAAGTAAAAACTCATGGTATAACAGTGTATTCACATTGAATACAGGTATATTTAATGCTGTTTACATATAGAAGTAAAAACTCATGGTATAACAGTGTATTCACATTGAATACAAGTATATTCCATGCAGTTTACGTATAAAAGTAAAAACTCATGGTATAACAGTGTATTCACATTGAATACAAGTATATTTGATGCTGTTTTCATATAGAAGTAAAAACTCATGTTATAACAGTGTATTCACATTGAATACAAGTATATTTGATGCTGTTTACATATAGAAGTGAAAACTCATGGTATAACAGTGTATTCACATTGAATACAAGTATAATTGATGCTGTTAACATATAGAAGTAAAAACTCATGGTATAACAGTGTATTCACATTAAATACAAGTATATTCCATGCAGTTTACATATAGAAGTAAAAACTCATGGTATAAGAGTGTATTCACATTGAATACAAGTATATTTGATGCTGTTTACATATAGAAGTAAAAACTCATGGTATAACAGTGTATTCACATTGAATACAAGAATATTTGATGCTGTTTACATATAGAAGTAAAAACTCATGGTATAACAGTGTATTCACATTGAATACAAGTATATTTATTGCTGTTTACATATAGAAGTAAAAACTCATGGTATAACAGTGTATTCACATTGAATACAAGTATATTCCATGCAGTTTACATATAGAAGTAAAAACTCATGGTATAACAGTGTATTCACATTGAATACAAGTATATTCCATGCAGTTAACATATTGAAATAAAAACACATAGTATAACAGTGTATTCACATTGAATACAAGTATATTCCATGCAGTTTACGTATAGAAGTAAAAACACATGGTATAACAGTGTATTCACATTGAATACAAGTATATTTGATGCTTATTATACATAGAAGTAAAAACTCATGGTATAACAGTGTATTCACATTGTCTACAAGTATATTCCATGCAGTTTACGTATAGAAGTAAAAACTCATGGTATAACAGTGTATTCACATTGAATACAAGTATATTTGATGCTGTTTACATATAGAAGTAAAAACTCATGGTATAACAGTGTATTCACATTGAATACAAGTATATTTGATGCTGTTTACATATAGAAGTAAAAACTCATGGTATAACAGTGTATTCACATTGAATACAAGTATATTTGATGCGGTTTACATATAGAAGTAAAAACTCATGGTATAACAGTGTATTCACATTGAATACAAGTATATTCCATGCAGTTTACGTATAAAAGAAAAAACTCATGGTATAACAGTGTATTCACATTGAATACAAGTATATTTGATGCTGTTTACATATAGAAGTAAAAACTCATGTTATAACAGTGTATTCACATTGAATACAAGTATATTTGATGCTGTTTACATATAGAAGTGAAAACTCATGGTATAACAGTGTATTCACATTGAATACAAGTATAATTGATGCTGTTAACATATAGAAGTAAAAACTCATGGTATAACAGTGTATTCACATTAAATACAAGTATATTCCATGCAGTTTACATATAGAAGTAAAAACTCATGGTATAAGAGTGTATTCACATTGAATACAAGTATATTTGATGCTGTTTACATATAGAAGTAAAAACTCATGGTATAACAGTGTATTCACATTGAATACAAGTAATATTTGATGCTGTTTACATATAGAAGTAAAAACTCATGGTATAACAGTGTATTCACATTGAATACAAGTATATTTATTGCTGTTTACATATAGAAGTAAAAACTCATGGTATAACAGTGTATTCACATTGAATACAAGTATATTCCATGCAGTTTACATATAGAAGTAAAAACTCATGGTATAACAGTGTATTCACATTGAATACAAGTATATTCCATGCAGTTAACATATTGAAATAAAAACTCATAGTATAACAGTGTATTCACATTGAATACAAGTATATTCCATGCAGTTTACGTATAGAAGTAAAAACTCATGGTATAACAGTGTATTCACATTGAATACAAGTATATTTGATGCTGTTTACATATAGAAGTAAAAACTCGTGGTATAACAGTGTATTCACATTGAATACAAGTATATTTGATGCTGTTTACATATAGAAGTAAAAACTCATGGTATAACACTGTATTCACATTGAATACAAGTATATTTGATGCTGTTTACATATAGAAGTAAAAACTCATGGTATAACAGTGTATTCACATTGAATACAAGTATATTTGATGCTGTTTACATATAGAAGTAAAAACTCATGGTATAACAGTGTATTCACATTGAATACAAGTATATTCCTTGCAGTTTACATATAGAAGTAAAAACTCATGGTATAACAGTGTATGCACATTGAATACAAGTATATTTGATGTTGTTTACATATAGAAGTAAAAACTCATGGTATAACAGTGTATTCACATTGAATACAAGTATATTTGATGCTGTTTACATATAGAAGTAAAAAATCATGGTATAACAGTGTATTTACATTGAATACAAATATATTTGATGCTGTTTATATATAGAAGTAAAAACTCATGGTATAACAGTGTATTCACATTGAATACAAGTATATTCCATGCAGTTTACATATAGAAGTAAAAACTCATGGTATAACAGTGTATTCAAGTTGAATACAAGTATATTTGATGCTGTTTACATATAGAAGTAAAAACTCATGGTATAACAGTGTATTCACATTGAATACAAGTATATTTGATGCTGTTTACATATAGAAGTAAAAACTCTTGGTATAACAGTGTATTTACATTGAATACAAGTATATTTGATGCTGTTTACATATAGAAGTAAAAACTCATGGATATAACAGTGTATTAACATTGAATACAAGTATATTTGATGCAGTTTACATATAGAATTAAAAACTCATGGTATAACAGTGTATTCACATTGAATACAAGTATATTCCATGCAGTTTACATATAGAAGTAAAAACTCATGGTATAACAGTGTATTCACATTGAATACAAGTATATTCCATTCAGTTTACATATAGAAATAAAAACTCATAGTATAACAGTGTATTCACATTGAATACAAGTATATTCCATGCAGTTTACGTATAGAAGTAAAAACTCATGGTATAACAGTGTATTCACATTGAATACAAGTATATTTGATGCTGTTTACATATAGAAGTAAAAACTCATGGTATAACAGTGTATTCACATTGAATACAAGTATATTCCATGCAGTTTACATATAGAAGTAAAAACTCATGGTATAACAGTGTATTCACATTGAATACAAGTATATTTGATGCTGTTTACAAATAGAAGTAAAAACTCATGGTATAACAGTGTATTCACATTGAATACAAGTATATTTGATGCTGTTTACATATAGAAGTAAAAACTCATGGTATAATAGTGTATTCACATTGAATACAAGTATATTTGATGCTGTTTACATATAGAAGTAAAAACTCATGGTATAACAGTGTATTCACATTGAATACAAGTATATTCCATGCAGTTTACATATAGAAGTAAAAACTCATGGTATAACAGTGTATTCACATTGAATACAAGTATATTTGATGCAGTTTACATATAGAAGTAAAAACTCATGGTATAACAGTGTATTCACATTGAATACAAGTATATTACATGCAGTTTACATATAGAAGTAAAAACTCATGGTATAACAGTGTATTCACATTGAATACAAGTATATTTGATGCTGTTTACATATAGAAGTAAAAACTCATGGTATAACAGTGTATTCACATTGAATACAAGTATATTCCATGCAGTTTACATATAGAAGTAAAAACTCATGGTATAACAGTGTATTCACATTGAATACAAGTATATTTGATGCTGTTTACATATAGAAGTAAAAACTCATGGTATAACAGTGTATTCACATTGAATACAAGTATATTTGATGCTGTTTACATATAGAAGTAAAAACTCATGGTATAACAGTGTATTCACATTGAATACAAGTATATTTGATGCTGTTTACATATAGAAGTAAAAACTCATGGTATAACAGTGTATTCACATTGAATACAAGTATATTCCATGCAGCTTACATATAGAAGTAAAAACTCATGGTATAACAGTGTATTTAAGTTGAATACAAGTATATTTGATGCTGTTTACATATAGAAGTAAAAACTCATGGTATAACAGTGTATTCACATTGAATACAAGTATATTTGATGCTGTTTACATATAAAAAAATTATAAATTATTAATTGAATACAATAACATCAGTTTACGTATAGAAGTAAAAACTCATGGTATAACAGTGTATTCACATTGAATACAAGTATATTTGATGCTGTTTACATATAGAAGTAAAAACTCATGGTATAACAGTGTATTCACATTGAATACAAGTATATTTGAAGCTGTTTACATATAGAAGTAAAAACTCATGGTATAACAGTGTATTCACATTGAATACAAGTATATTCCATGCAGTTTACATATTGAAATAAAAACTCATAGTATAACAGTGTATTCACATTGAATACAAGTATATTCCATGCAGTTTACATATAGAAGTAAAAACTCATGGTATAACAGTGTATTCACATTGAATACAAGTATATTTGATGCTTTTTACATATAGAAGTAAAAATCTCATGGTATAACAGTGTATTCACATTGAATACAAGTATATTCCTTGCAGTTTACATATAGAAGTAAAAACTCATGGTATAACAGTGTATGCACATTGAATACAAGTATATTTGATGTTGTTTACATATAGAAGTAAAAACTCATGGTATAACAGTGTATTCACATTGAATACAAGTATATTTGATGCTGTTTACATATAGAAGTAAAAACTCATGGTATAACAGTGTATTTACATTGAATACAAGTATATTTGATGCTGTTTACATATAGAAGTAAAAACTCATGGTATAACAGTGTATTCACATTGAATACAAGTATATTCCATGCAGTTTACATATAGAAGTAAAAACTCATGGTATAACAGTGTATTCAAGTTGAATACAAGTATATTTGATGCTGTTTACATATAGAAGTAAAAACTCATGGTATAACAGTGTATTCACATTGAATACAAGTATATTTGATGCTGTTTACATATAGAAGTAAAAACTCATGGTATAACAGTGTATTTACATTGAATACAAGTATATTTGATGCTGTTTACATATAGAAGTAAAAACTCATGGAATAACAGTGTATTAACATTGAATACAAGTATATTTGATGCAGTATACATATAGAATTAAAAACTCATGGTATAACAGTGTATTCACATTGAATACAAGTATATTCCATGCAGTTTACATATAGAAGTAAAAACTCATGGTATAACAGTGTATTCACATTGAATACAAGTATATTCCATGCAGTTTACATATAGAAATAAAAACTCATAGTATAACAGTGTATTCACATTGAATACAAGTATATTCCATGCAGTTTACGTATAGAAGTAAAAACTCATGGTATAACAGTGTATTCACATTGAATACAAGTATATTTGATGCTGTTTACATATAGAAGTAAAAACTCATGGTATAACAGTGTATTCACATTGAATACAAGTATATTCCATGCAGTTTACATATAGAAGTAAAAACTCATGGTATAACAGTGTATTCACATTGAATACAAGTATATTTGATGCTGTTTACAAATAGAAGTAAAAACTCATGGTATAACAGTGTATTCACATTGAATACAAGTATATTTGATGCTGTTTACATATAGAAGTAAAAACTCATGGTATAACAGTGTATTCACATTGAATACAAGTATATTTGATGCTGTTTACATATAGAAGTAAAAACTCATGGTATAACAGTGTATTCACATTGAATACAAGTATATTCCATGCAGTTTACATATAGAAGTAAAAACTCATGGTATAACAGTGTATTCACATTGAATACAAGTATATTTGATGCAGTTTACATATAGAAGTAAAAACTCATGGTATAACAGTGTATTCACATTGAATACAAGTATATTACATGCAGTTTACGTATAGAAGTAAAACCTCATGGTATAACAGTGTATTCACTTTGAATACAAGTATATTTGATGCTGTTTACATATAGAAGTAAAAACTCATGGTATAACAGTGTATTCACATTGAATACAAGTATATTCCATGCAGTTTACATATAGAAGTAAAAACTCATGGTATAACAGTGTATTCACATTGAATACAAGTATATTTGATGCTGTTTACATATAGAAGTAAAAACTCATGGTATAACAGTGTATTCACATTGAATACAAGTATATTTGATGCTGTTTACATATAGAAGTAAAAACTCATGGTATAACAGTGTATTCACATTGAATACAAGTATATTAGATGCTGTTTACATATAGAAGTAAAAACTCATGGTATAACAGTGTATTCACATTGAATACAAGTATATTCCATGCAGCTTACATATAGAAGTAAAAACTCATGGTATAACAGTGTAATTAAGTTGAATACAAGTATATTTGATGCTGTTTACATATAGAAGTAAAAACTCATGGTATAACAGTGTATTCACATTGAATACAAGTATATTTGATGCTGTTTACATATAGAAGTAAAAACTCATGGTATAACAGTGTATTCACATTGAATACAAGTATATTCCATGCAGTTTACGTATAGAAGTAAAAACTCATGGTATAACAGTGTATTCACATTGAATACAAGTATATTTGATGCTGTTTACATATAGAAGTAAAAACTCATGGTATAACAGTGTATTCACATTGAATACAAGTATATTTGATGCTGTTTACATATAGAAGTAAAAACTCATGGTATAACAGTGTATTCACATTGAATACAAGTATATTCCATGCAGTTTACATATTGAAATAAAAACTCATGGTATAACAGTGTATTCACATTGAATACAAGTATATTCCATGCAGTTTACGTATAGAAGTAAAAACACATGGTATAACAGTGTATTCACATTGAATACAAGTATATTTGATGCTTTTTACATATAGAAGTAAAAATTCATGGTATAACAGTGTATTCACATTGAATACAAGTATATTTGATGCTGTTTACATATAGAAGTAAAAACTCATGGTATAACAGTGTATTCACATTGAATACAAGTATATTTGATGCTGTTTACATATAGAAGTAAAAACTCATGGTATAACAGTGTATTCACATTGAATACAAGTATATTTGATGCTGTTTACATATAGAAGTAAAAACTCATGGTATAACAGTGTATTCACATTGAATACAAGTATATTCCATGCAGTTTACATATAGAAGTAAAAACTCATGGTATAACAGTGTATGCACATTGAATACAAGTATATTTGATGCTGTTTACATATAGAAGTAAAAACTCATGGTATAACAGTGTATTCACATTGAATACAAGTATATTCCATGCAGTTTACATATAGAAGTAAAAACTCATGGTATAACAGTGTATTCAAGTTGAGTACAAGTATATTTGATGCTGTTTACATATAGAAGTAAAAACTCATGGTATAACAGTGTATTCACATTGAATACAAGTATATTCCATGCAGTTTACATATAGAAGTAAAAACTCATGGTATAACAGTGTATTCACATTGAATACAAGTATATTTGATGCTGTTTACATATAGAAGTAAAAATTCATGGTATAACAGTGTATTCACATTGAATACAAGTATATTTGATGCTGTTTACATATAGAAGTAAAAACTCATGGTATAACAGTGTATTCACATTGAATACAAGTATATTTGATGCTGTGTACATATAGAAGTAAAAACTCATGGTATAACAGTGTATTCACATTGAATACAAGTATATTCCATGCAGTTTACATATAGAAGTAAAAACTCATGGTATAACAGTGTATTCACATTGAATACAAGTATATTTGATGCAGTTTACATATAGAAGTAAAAACTCATGGTATAACAGTGTATCCACATTGAATACAAGTATATTACATGCAGTTTACGTATAGAAGTTAAACCTCATGGTATAACAGTGTATTCACTTTGAATACAAGTTTATTTGATGCTTATTACATATAGAAGTAAAAATTCATGGTATAACAGTGTATTCACATTGAATACAAGTATATTCCTTGCAGTTTACATATAGAAGTAAAAACTCATGGTATAACAGTGTATTCACATTGAATACAAGTATATTTGATGCTGTTTACATATAGAAGTAAAAACTCATGGTATAACAGTGTATTCACATTGAATACAAGTATATTTGATGCTGTTTACATATAGAAGTAAAAAATCATGGTATAACAGTGTATTTACATTGAATACAAGTATATTTGATGCTGTTTATATATAGAAGTAAAAACTCATGGTATAACAGTGTATTCACATTGAATACAAGTATATTCCATGCAGTTTACATATAGAAGTAAAAACTCATGGTATAACAGTGTATTCAAGTTGAATACAAGTATATTTGATGCTGTTTACATATAGAAGTAAAAACTCATGGTATAACAGTGTATTCACATTGAATACAAGTATATTTGATGCTGTTTACATATAGAAGTAAAAACTCTTGGTATAACAGTGTATTTACATTGAATACAAGTATATTTGATGCTGTTTACATATAGAAGTAAAAACTCATGGTATAACAGTGTATTAACATTGAATACAAGTATATTTGATGCAGTTTACATATAGAAGTAAAAACTCATGGTATAACAGTGTATTCACATTGAATACAAGTATATTCCATGCAGTTTTTACATATAGAAGTAAAAACTCATGGTATAACAGTGTATTCACATTGAATACAAGTATATTCCATGCAGTTTACATATAGAAATAAAAACTCATAGTATAACAGTGTATTCACATTGAATACAAGTATATTCCATGCAGTTTACGTATAGAAGTAAAAACTCATGGTATAACAGTGTATTCACATTGAATACAAGTATATTTGATGCTGTTTACATATAGAAGTAAAAACTCATGGTATAACAGTGTATTCACATTGAATACAAGTATATTCCAAGCAGTTTACATTATAGAAGTAAAAACTCATGGTATAACAGTGTATTCACATTGAATACAAGTATATTTGATGCTGTTTACAAATAGAAGTAAAAACTCATGGTATAACAGTGTATTCACATTGAATACAAGTATATTTGATGCTGTTTACATATAGAAGTAAAAACTCATGGTATAACAGTGTATTCACATTGAATACAAGTATATTTGATGCTGTTTACATATAGAAGTAAAAACTCATGGTATAACAGTGTATTCACATTGAATACAAGTATATTCCATGCAGTTTACATATAGAAGTAAAAACTCATGGTATAACAGTGTATTCACATTGAATACAAGTATATTTGATGCAGTTTACATATAGAAGTAAAAACTCATGGTATAACAGTGTATTCACATTGAATACAAATATATTACATGCAGTTTACGTATAGAAGTTAAACCTCATGGTATAACAGTGTATTCACTTTGAATACAAGTTTATTTGATGCTGTTTACATATAGAAGTAAAAACTCATGGTATAACAGTGTATTCACATTGAATACAAGTATATTCCATGCAGTTTACATATAGAAGTAAAAACTCATGGTATAACAGTGTATTCACATTGAATACAAGTATATTTGATGCTGTTTACATATAGAAGTAAAAACTCATGGTATAACAGTGTATTCACATTGAATACAAGTATATTTGATGCTGTTTACATATAGAAGTAAAAACTCATGGTATAACAGTGTATTCACATTGAATACAAGTATATTAGATGCTGTTTACATATAGAAGTAAAAACTCATGGTATAACAGTGTATTCACATTGAATACAAGTATATTCCATGCAGCTTACATATAGAAGTAAAAACTCATGGTATAACAGTGTAATTAAGTTGAATACAAGTATATTTGATGCTGTTTACATATAGAAGTAAAAACTCATGGTATAACAGTGTATTCACATTGAATACAAGTATATTTGATGCTGTTTACATATAGAAGTAAAAACTCATGGTATAACAGTGTATTCACATTGAATACAAGTATATTCCATGCAGTTTACGACATATAGAAGTAAAAACTCATGGTATAACAGTGTATTCACATTGAATACAAGTATATTTGATGCTGTTTACATATAGAAGTAAAAACTCATGGTATAACAGTGTATTCACATTGAATACAAGTATATTTGAAGCTGTTTACATATAGAAGTAAAAACTCATGGTATAACAGTGTATTCACATTGAATACAAGTATATTCCATGCAGTTAACATATAGAAGTAAAAACTCATGGTATAACAGTGTATTCACATTGAATACAAGTATATTCCATGCAGTTTACGTATAGAAGTAAAAACTCATGGTATAACAGTGTATTCACATTGAATACAAGTATATTTGATGCTTTTTACATATAGAAGTAAAAATTCATGGTATAACAGTGTATTCACATTGAATACAAGTATATTTGATGCTGTTTACATATAGAAGTAAAAACTCATGGTATAACAGTGTATTCACATTGAATACAAGTATATTTGAAGCTGTTTACATATAGAAGTAAAAACTTATGGTATAACAGTGTATTCACATTGAATACAAGTATATTCCATGCAGTTAACATATTGAAATAAAAACTCATAGTATAACAGTGTATTCACATTGAATACAAGTATATTCCATGCAGTTTACGTATAGAAGTAAAAACACATGGTATAACAGTGTATTCACATTGAATACAAGTATATTTGATGCTTATTACATATAGAAGTAAAAATTCATGGTATAACAGTGTATTCACATTGAATACAAGTATATTTGATGCTGTTTACATATAGAAGTAAAAACTCATTGTATAACACTGTATTCACATTGAATACAAGTATATTTGATGCTGTTTACATATAGAAGTAAAAACTCATGGTATAACAGTGTATTCACATTGAATACAAGTATATTTGATGCTGTTTACATATAGAAGTAAAAACTCATGGTATAACAGTGTATTCACATTGAATACAAGTATATTCCATGCAGTTTACATATAGAAGTAAAAACTCATGGTATAACAGTGTATGCACATTGAATACAAGTATATTTGATGTTGTTTACATATAGAAGTAAAAACTCATGGTATAACAGTGTATTCACATTGAATACAAGTATATTCCATGCAGTTTACATATAGAAGTAAAAACTCATGGTATAACAGTGTATTCAAGTTGAGTACAAGTATATTTGATGCTGTTTACATATAGAAGTAAAAACTCATGGTATAACAGTGTATTCACATTGAATACAAGTATATTTGATGCTGTTTACATATAGGAGTAAAAACTCATGGTATAACAGTGTATTCACATTGAATACAAGTATATTTGATGCTGTTTACATATAGAAGTAAAAACTCATGGTATAATAGTGTATTCACATTGAATACAAGTATATTCCATGCAGTTTACATATAGAAGTAAAAACTCATGGTATAACAGTGTATTCACATTGAATACAAGTATATTTGATGCAGTTTACATATAGAAGTAAAAACTCATGGTATAACAGTGTATTCACATTGAATACAAGTATATTACATGCAGTTTACGTATAGAAGTTAAAACTCATGGTATAAAAGTGTATTCACTTTGAATACAAGTTTATTTGATGCTGTTTACATATAGAAGTAAAAACTCATGGTATAACAGTGTATTCACATTGAATACAAGTATATTTGATGCTGTTTACATATAGAAGTAAAAACTCTTGGTATAACAGTGTATTTACATTGAATACAAGTATATTTGATGCTTTTTACATATAGAAGTAAAAACTCATGGAATAACAGTGTATTAACATTGAATGCAAGTATATTTGATGCAGTATACATATAGAAGTAAAAACTCATGGTATAACAGTGTATTCACATTGAATACAAGTATATTCCATGCAGTTTACATATAGAAGTAAAAACTCATGGTATAACAGTGTATTTGTTGGAAACGAAAGACGTCCCCAACGGCCGACGACGAGATCCGGCCGAACAACCAGGATTCCGGCCCATTTACGGGAATACGATCTTCGGGGCCCCCGATAGGTGGCCCCTTGTCACCCGCCCGACTGTACTGATTCTTTGTGCCCTTTCCCCCCCCCCCTGGTGTCAATGTCATATTTTGGAGGGGGTCGGGCCGGGCAGTGTCAATCTATCTATCCAACAAGTCAGACAATACAGTCAGCGTCGCAATCTCAAACTTGTGTCATCAACTTTAATAATTTACAACTCAATTCGGTAAGGTAACGCTAGACACACGATTCCTTCCGAACATGGTCCTTCGAACCTTCCTTTTTTTTGAACCGGTATATTTTTTTGTGAAATTGACTGAACGCCTCTCGGCAAAGCGTTCGGGTCTCTTTGGCAACAAAAGACCCACTGACTCTTTCAACTTAAACTGCTCTTACTATAAAACTTAAAACTCTCCCTTTAATCAAATTTCCAAAAAATTTAGTTAAGTGTATATGTGTGTGTGCTTTTCGACAATTCGTCTAGCCGTCATCGCCATTTTTTTGACAAACCGCGTGGCGGCCTGAGGCGTCAGAAAATCTGAACGCCTCACATACACACACACACTCGACTGTAAAAGCAATTCACCCCTTTCCTTTTTTGACCTTTTTAAAAGTAAAAACATTTGATAATTCTTTCTTCCTCTCTCCCTAAACATCAACTTAAATTAAATTCAGAAAGTTTACTATTGATCTGTCTCTTTCTCTGCTTATTCCTGCATCAATTTTTCACAACTTAACCTTTTCTTTTTTTCTCTCAACGCTCCACTTTAGTGGAGCTCCAAGAAGGGCCTCCTTTTTTCAGCAAAAATTAGGCCCGAACAAAAAAGAAAGCGGCACTTGGCCCGCCTACGAGGAGAGATTGCCCCATGGACGGGCCCAATCCGGGAGCCACTATACAAAAACACCAGAGAAGGTCAACGTGAAAGTCGGCGTGAAGAATATCGCAACAGGCCAATCATCCCACCATCCCGTCCGGACGATCCAATCATTATTGGCCCATCACCCGAACAGCTGGAAATAAATCTCCGTCGGGTCTTGGATCGATTTGCAGCTACTGACCCTCCTCCAAGGCGATACTTCCCAACACCGGCTGAGAGAGCCGAATTCGCCAGACAAATATCGGCACCTGCCACTCAAGACTTCCGGATCACCAGGGGGCTGTTTCACGGCCCCAAACAACATCAACCAAACGTACCAGTCCAGGCAGCCGTCGCCGAAGAAGCAGGAGCCGTTGGCGGAGAAGAGAAAAGAGTAGAAGGGGCAGTTGGAGGTGAGGACAGCGAGGAGGACGATACTCTCCAGTTGCTCTACGAGAGCCTCTCAATTGAAGAGCCGACACAAGCTCCCATCCCGACACCACCTAAACCAACAGAGCCGACACGGCAAGGCCGAGCAAGAGGAAGGGGGCTACTGATGCACTCGCAAGAGAGCCCCAGAGAACGATCCAAATCCAGGATCGCCTGGATTCGAAGACTGGCGGAGCAACAAGAAGGAAATTAGATTCCCTCCATTGTTCCAATAACATCACTGTATTCTAGGAATGTCGTCTTGTCGTCGATAAATACAGGATGTGTCTTTCTTCCATAAATTTACTTTAATAATATTCAAAAAAAAAAAAAAGCCTTCTTACATCAGATGGGAGATAAGCAACAGCTGAACTCCATAAAAAAAAAAAACCCTTTTCCTTTTTTTTTCTCTCAGCAGACAGAACACAGCATTCCGAAGGCGATTAGGTGAACTAGGGTCGAGCCAAAACTTAGCCGACCCACCGCTCGTCACGCCACCTACTGAGAGAAGGGAGAGACGAAAACTTTCACTCTCCAACAACAAGGCAGAGGCGCTGCAATCAAAACTTGAAGCAGCCACTCTCCAACAACACCACAAGAGGCGCTGCACTCAGAACTTGAAGCAGCAACTCAATCAAAAAACACCGCAAGAGGCGCTGCACTCAGAACTGGAAGCAGACACCTCAAGCAAACAACAACAAAGACAGGCTAAACAATTAGAAATCAAACAAAAAAAAAAAATTTTAATATTTTGTTTCATCCAATCACACCCAAGATGACCACCCCAACGAACGAAACGTCCCGGAGGGCCATCAAGGGCCACGTCAGACGCTGGATCCACAACATCCAGCAATACGACATCGTACATATAGACCTAACAATCTACAATATATTGCTAGGAGCTGAAACCAGTCTAAAAAGCATGCAAGCTAAATACAATCGACTCTCAGAAGCGGTCGCCAGAGACATGGAAGCATCAAACGCGACCCGTGCACAATTCGATGCCGAGGTCGAAAGCGTGATCACTCTGGAGGATGAGTGCAACGCTGCATACGTGATCGTCAGGCGAAAAAAGGATGAATTCAAAGCACTCAAAGAAGCTGAAGAAAGAAAACGGCAAAAAGCCGATCAAGACGCCATCAGGGCCCAAGAAAAAATCGATCAAGACGCTGCAAGAGCACAAGAGAGAATCATCCGTCAACAAGAATTTCAAGATCAACAGAACTTGTTGATCGACCGAACAACCGACAACTGATTGCCGCCATTCCAGCAGCAGCTGCACTAGGAGCACCAGCAGCTCCAGCCGCAGTTACATCGACTAAGCTCCCAAAACGTCAAATTAAACCATTCAAAGGGGACGTGCTCGAATGGACGGCCTTCTGGGAAGGTTACAACGCAGCCGTCCATGAATCAGCCATTCCGGCAGTTCAAAAATTTGGATATCTTAAAGACTACTTGAAAGGTGAAGCACAGCTGTGCGTGGAGAACCTGGAGCTGACAGACGCCAACTACACCGTTGCAGTGAATCTACTGAAGGCGATGTACGGCAAACCAGACGTCCTGATCGAGGCCCACACCCACAAATTAGCCACGCTGCAACCAGTGAAAGACATGGCTGATACCGCGGCGCTCAGGTGCTTCCAGCTGACTATCCAGTCACATATCAATGCGTTGGAGACACTGGGAGTTGCAAGAACGAGCCACGGATGCCTCCTTGGATCAAGCATTTTACGCTCGATCCCACTCAAACTTCAAGAAAAGTGGGCAGAATCCGCAACAAACAAGGTAACAGACATTGATCAAGTGTTAAAATTTATCGAAGAACAAGTTGAAGCTGCAGAGCGACTCAGCCGTCTGAGAGCTACTAACACCAAAGCCGGCCCAAAATTCTCCGCAACCGGCAAAAATAAAACCAGCAACAACACCGACAGCTTCCCAGCTCGGAGTCAGCAGCAAGCCGACTCCACAAACAAACCATCCAAGCAAAACAAGAAGAAATGGCAGCCCACCACCACCAAGGAGAGAAGCGACAGCATCATCTTCAAGAAAGCCAATGCTGCCCTGCGTGTTCTGCAAGGGAGATGCATTGGGCCACGAATTGCCCAATGGAGCTGAAAGAAAAAAAGGCAGTCATCACCAACGAAAGAAGATGCTCAAACTGCTTCGGTCGACACGAGACCACCGTTTGTTTCAATCCCCACAGGTGTCAGCGATGCCGAGCAAAGCACCACACATCCTTGTGTGCCGAGAAAGATACCAGATTCGGATCCTCAACCATAATCCCAAAGAAACCGGCCGCTGGAAGCAGCTCAACTACAGCGTGCGCAAGCTCCTTTGTTGAGATTATTCTCAAAACAGCAACCGTTTACATTTTAGGCCCATACGGAAAGCAGATCCGAGCAATTCTCTTCCTCGACGACGGCAGCCATAGAACATGGATTAAAAAGCAGATTTCAAGAGAACTTCAACTGAAGATAATCCAGGTGGAACAAATCGCGACCAGGGCCTTCCGCGAGACAGAGGCCCCTCCAGCAGAAACTCACAACGTGGTCGAAATGACGGTGCGGGGCACCTGGCCCCGAGAGCCCCAACGGTGCGCATAGAAGCTTTGGGAGGCAACCGACAAAGTAGGAAGCACCGGCCCGTACCAAACTACAGAATTTGCAAGAAAGCTGTGGTTGGAAAATGAAAATTTGGCAGACGACCGCTTCGAACGTGAAGGAGGAGACGAGGACGTCGGAATTCTTGTTGGAATGGACCAAATGTTCAACATCATGTTCAACGAGCCAGCAATTACAAGCCCGTGCGGACTCAGAGCCTACAGTTCGAAACTTGGAAAGGTCATCGGCGGCCCATCCCACCAGAAACAACATCGAAGCAAAGTCAATCAATTGTCAGTCAACTACTAATCAACTCAAATTGCTCTCTACCACAGATCACCTCACAGCCATCAGAAATTTTTAACAGCATCCAATCAAACAAGTCGGAAAGCAGGGAGACAGGAAATTCCAGTCTCCTTCCACTACCAGAAAATTCTGAACAAATCTGCTTTTTCGACTCAACAAAAGAAAGTAAAAGGTTTGAAATGGAGAAGTTAAATTTTGATATGTCGTTATTTTGGCGTCTAGAAAATTTCGCGAACTTAAACGACTGCGTTGCTGTGGAGAAGGACGATCAATTCCGCTCCTTCTGCGAAGAAATCACGCGATTTGAAGACGGCAGATATTGCACGCCAATACCATGGACGACCGACAGATGGAGACTGGAAATCAACCACCAGATGGCAGCAGTAAGACTGAGAAGCATGCTGCACAAGCTCCGAAAATCTCCAGTCGACTTGGCCAACTACACAAAAGAAATCGAACAACTCATAGCAAACGGATTTGTAGAAGAGGCTTATTTCAATTACGATGGCCTCCACACTTATCTACCGCATCATCCAGTCTACCGAACAGACAAGGCCACCACAAAAATCCGACCAGTTTTCGACGGCGCCGCAAGATCCAAATATGGACCGAGCCTCAACGATGTTCTGGAGACCGGACCAAATCTTAATCCTGATCTCCTCTCGGTCTTAATGCGCTTCCGGATGAACCAGATCGCCTGGATTGCGGATATCGAAAAGGCCTTTCTCAACATCGCGCTGCAGCCCGAAGACGCTGAAGCTGTCAGATTTTATGGCCAAGAAAACCGGAAGAACCCAACTCCGATTTCATCGCGTACAAATGGAAAAGGAGTTCCATTTGGGCTAAGCTCAAGTCCATTCCTTTTAAGAGTCACTATTAACAAACATTTTCTCTCAGTCAAATCTAGATTTTCTACGACAGTCGAGCAGATAGAAGAGCAGCTTTACGTAGACGACTACCTCGGAGGAGCAGACAACGTGCCAACAGCCATAACTACGGTAGAAGAAACCGTCACGTTATTCTCAGAGGCCCAACTCAACATGAGGAGCTGGGCAACAAACAACAAGCAGCTCCGTGACTTTCTCACCGAAAAAGAAATGTCGAACCAGATTGTCGGAATTCTTTCACCCACAATAGACGGCCAGCAAAAAGGCACTGGGTCTTAGATGGGACACGAGCTCCGATTCATTTAAATTTGACCCTACATCTATATTGGAAGCAGCCGTGCAGATAGGAGAAAAAATCACCAAAAGAAAATTCTGAGCATATCAGCAAGGATATTCGACCCAATTGGTTTCCCAAGCTCCTACAGTCCTACTTTTAAAAATAATTTATCAAAAACTTTGGGAAGGAGACATAGGTTGGGACGATGACGCCACACCCGAAGTGAAGAACACCTGGAGCAGCATCATAAAAGGCCTGAAGGATCTACATCATTTGGAGATCCCACGATGGATTGGATATTCAAAAACTTCCATCGTCTCCGCAGAAATTCACGTGTTCGGCAATGCATCAGAAGCAGCCTACGGAGCAGTAGCCTACGCACGGCTCCGACTGGAGAACGGAATTCCCTACACCATCCTCCTTGCAAGCAAAACCAGAGTGGCACCTCTCCCAAAAAAGAAAGTAACGTTACCCAGACTCGAACTACTAAGCTCTTTGTTAGCAATTCGTTTAGGAGAGAAATTCCGAACCTCCCTTCACACCGAGTCATGGAAAACGACTTACTGGACAGACTCCCTCGTCACACTTGGATGGATACGAGGAGATACTTATCGTTGGAGACCGTTCGTGCGAAACCAGGTGGAAACCATCAGAAAATTTTCCAACGCGGATTGGTGGAGACATTGCCCCGGATTGGAGAATCCAGCCGATCTCGCTTCGCGCGGGAGCGCCAGCGCATGCGCTGGTGGAATCGAAACTTTGGTGGCACGGACCAGCCTGGCTGACAGAAGGAGAAAGCGAATGGCCGAATTCTCCAGAAAACCACTCCACCGAAACTCAAGAGAAAATCGAGGAAGAGGAGACAAAGAAACAGCAACTGTCTCCTTTGCAGCAGTCGAAACAGCCCAGCCGATTGAATGGTACCTCGACAAAACCTCTACATGGACAAAACTACTTTTCAGAACAGCCTGGGTCCTCAGAGCACTCAACCGTATGAAGAAAAGAACGCGCGACCCAGGACTAGAACTAAAAGAAGTCATTACAGTCGCCGGAAAAGAAATAACGATCGACAAGATAGTCACCGAAGAGCTGAACGAAGCGGAGCTAGCCATCTGCAGACAGCTCCAAATAGAACGCTATCCCAAAGCTTTTCCGGACACTCCAGCTCGGACTGCAGATTCACCCAAAGGAGAAAATAGCATCGCTCCGACCGGTCTGGGACAATCCGGGATCGACTCATCCGAGTCATTGGAAGAGTGGCGCTCGCCCTCAGGGATCGAGACATTCAACCACCGATCCTTCTCCCAGCAAACCATCCTGTTGTAAAAATGTTAATAACTAACAAACATGTAATTTAATTCGCACACAGGAGTAAAGACGACACTGTCAGAACTGAAAGAAAAAATATTGGATCGTGAAAGGACGCCAACAAGAGAGAAACGTTTGGTTCGCCTGTGTGAAGTGCCAGAAGCTGACTTCACCTCCTTTCCGACAAATAGCAGCGCCGCTACCAGCCAACCGACTCCCGCGATGCCAGGGCATTCGAAATAACCGGAACCGATTTCGCTGGCCCGCTGTACTACAAAAACGCAACTCCGAAAAGGAAATCCAAGTCGGCGCCATCCGTCGAACAAGTCATTCCGGAACCTCCACCAGAAGAAGAGAACCCGGATGCAGCGGAGCTTCCCACCGAAGAAGCTCCCGAAGAAGAAGACGATGGCGACCAACCGAATCCGACACAACAAGTCAACAAAAAGCAACCCAAGAGTTACATGTGCATCTTTACTTGTGCCGTGACGAGAGCGATTCATCTGGAGTTGACCAAGGACATGACGGCTCGCTCCTTTCTGTTAGCTTTCCCGTCGATTCTCCGCCAGAAGAGGCCCAGTGTCAGTGATGTACAGTGACAACGCCCAAACATTCCGCTGTGTGTCTCGATATCTTAAAAACATTCGATCCGACCCATCCGTTCACGACCTCCTCGCCATGAGAAGAACCAGCTGGATCTTCTCTGTTAGCATCGCTCCATGGTGGGGCGGATTTTGGGAGAGGATGGTGAGGATCACGAAAGATCTTTTGAGACGATCCAACGGGCGCGCATGTCTCACGTACGACGAGCTGGAAGTGAGTTTAATCGAAACGGAAAGTATGATTAACGCGAGACCGTTGAACTACATTGGCGAAGGAGTGGACGATCCGCTCCCGATCACTCCCGAATCAGTTTCTCAACAATCGTCGTTCAACTTGTGCTACGCCGGAGCCAGCAGTCAACCTATTGGCTCCCGATTCAACAAGTGAACTACTTAAGAAAATGGATCAGAACAGGCGTGACTACGTCAGCAACTTGTGCTCGCGGTTCGTCTCCGATTACCTGATGCAGCTGGATAATTTTTCACGCAAAGGAGCGTCGGGTAGAAAAATCCGCGTCGGAGAAGTTGTCGTAATCCACGACAAACTTTCCAAACGGCTCATGTGGAAGACGGGAGTAGTCAGGAATTACTCCCCAGCTGCGACGGCTTAGTCCGATCCGCGATCGTCAAGTTCCCATCCGGTAATTTGTGCTTGAGCCATTCAATGTTTGTATCCCGTAGAACTTAGAGAAGATCAACCGGAAGATGTGGAGATCGCAGACGGTGTATTGAATCCCGGAGCCAGCTGAAACAACTGCTCCGCAATTTCCAAATCCACCCGATCCGGCTCCATTCCCATTGCTTCCGATCGATCCAGCTGACGTCGAAGAGATGATCATGTGGCCAATCCGGCCGCAACTGGCGTCGGCGAGGTCGAGGCCCAAGGCATGGGCTCTGGTGGGGGTATGTTGGAAACGAAAGACGTCCCCAACGGCCGACGATGAGATCCGGCCGAACAACCAGGATTCCGGCCCATTTACGGGAATACGATCTTCGGGGCCCCCGATAGGTGGCCCTCTTGTCATCCGCCCGACTGTACTGATTCTTTGTGCCTTTCCCCCTGGTGTCAATGTCATATTTTGGAGGGGTCCGGGCCGAGAAGTCTCAATCTATCTACCCAACAAGTCAGATCAATACAGTCAGCGTCGCAATCTCAAACTTGTGTCATCAACTTTAATTATTTACAACTCAATTCGGTAAAGGTAACGCTAGACACACGATTCCTTCCGAACAGTATTCACATTGAATACAAGTATATTTCCATGCTGTTTACATATAGAAGTAAAAACTCATGGTATAACAGTGTATTCACATTGAATACAAGTATATTCCATGCAGTTTACATATAGAAGTAAAAACTCATGGTATAACAGTGTATTCACATTGAATACAAGTATATTTGATGCTGTTTACATATAGAAGTAAAAACTCATGGTATAACAGTGTATTCACATTGAATACAAGTATATTCCATGCAGTTTACATCATATAAGTAAAAACTCATGGTATAACAGTGTATTCACATTGAATACAAGTATATTTCATGCTGTTTACATATAGAAGTAAAAACTCATGGTATAACAGTGTATTCACATTGAATACAAGTATATTTCATGCTGTTTACATATAGAAGTAAAAACTCATGGTATAACAGTGTATTCACATTGAATACAAGTATATTCCATGCAGTTTACATATAGAAGTAAAAACTCATGGTATAACAGTGTATTCACATTGAATACAAGTATATTCCATGCAGTTTGTTTACATATAGAAGTAAAAACTCATGGTATAACAGTGTATTCACATTGAATACAAGTATATTCCATGCAGTTTACATATAGAAATAAAAACTCATGGGTATAACAGTGTATTCACATTGAATACAAGTATATTTCATGCTGTTTACATATAGAAGTAAAAACTCATGGTATAACAGTGTATTCACATTGAATACAAGTATATTCCATGCAGTTTACATATAGAAGTAAAAACTCATGGTATAACAGTGTATTCACATTGAATACAAGTATATTTGCATGCTGTTTACATATAGAAGTAAAACACTCATGGTATAACAGTGTATTCACATTGAATACAAGTATATTCCATGCAGTTTACATATAGAAGTAAAAACTCATGGTATAACAGTGTATTCACATTGAATACAAGTATATTTCATGCTGGTTTACATATAGAAGTAAAAACTCATGGTATAACAGTGTATTCACATTGAATACAAGTATATTCCATGCAGTTTACATATAGTAAGTAAAAACTCATGGTATAACAGTGTATTCACATTGAATACAAGTATATTTGATGCTGTTTACATATAGAAGTAAAAACTCATGGTATAACAGTGTATTCACATTGAATACAAGTATATTCCATGCTGTTTACATATATAACTAAAAACTCATGGTATTAACAGTGTATTCACATTGAATACAAGTATATTTCATGCTGTTTACATATAGAAGTAAAAACTCATGGTATAACAGTGTATTCACATTGAATACAAGTATATTCCATGCAGTTTACATATATAAATAAAAAACTCATGGTATAACAGTGTATTCACATTGAATACAAGTATATTTCCATGCTGTTTACATATAGAAGTAAAAACTCATGGTATAACAGTGTATTCACATTGAATACAAGTATATTTGATGCTGTTTACATATAGAAGTAAAAACTCATGGTATAACAGTGTATTCACATTGAATACAAGTATATTCCATGCTGTTTACATATAGAAGTAAAAACTCATGGGTATAACAGTGTATTCACATTGAATACAAGTATATTTCCATGCAGTTTACATATAGAAGTAAAAACTCATGGTATAACAGTGTATTCACATTGAATACAAGTATATTTCATGCTGTTTACATATAGAAGTAAAAACTCATGGTATAACAGTGTATTCACATTGAATACAAGTATATTCCATGCTGTTTACATATAGAAATAAAAACTCATGGTATAACAGTGTATTCACATTGAATACAAGTATATTCCATGCTGTTTACATATAGAAGTAAAAACTCATGGTATAACAGTGTATTCACATTGAATACAAGTATATTTATTCCATGCTGTTTACATATAGAAGTAAAAACTCATGGTATAACAGTGTATTCACATTGAATACAAGTATATTCCATGCAGTTTACATATAGAAGTAAAAACTCATGGGTATAACAGTGTATTCACATTGAATACAAGTATATTTGATGCTGTTTACATATAGAACTAAAAACTCATGGTATAACAGTGTATTCACATTGAATACAAGTATATTCCATGCAGTTTACATATAGAAGTAAAAACTCATGGTATAACAGTGTATTCACATTGAATACAAGTATATTTCATGCAGTTTACATATAGAAGTAAAAACTCATGGTATAACAGTGTATTCACATTGAATACAAGTATATTCCATGCAGTTTACATATAGAAGTAAAAACTCATGGTATAACAGTGTATTCACATTGAATACAAGTATATTTCATGCTGTTTACATATAGAAGTAAAAACTCATGGTATAACAGTGTATTCACATTGAATACAAGTATATTCCATGCTGTTTACATATAAAAGTAAAAACTCATGGTATAACAGTGTATTCACATTGAATACAAGTATATTTGATGCTGTTTACATATAGAAGTAAAAACTCATGGTATAACAGTGTATTCACATTGAATACAAGTATATTCCATGCAGTTTACATATAGAAGTAAAAACTCATGGTATAACAGTGTATTCACATTGAATACAAGTATATTCCATGCTGTTTACATATAGAACTAAAAAACTCATGGTATAACAGTGTATTCACATTGAATACAAGTATATTCCATGCTGTTTACATATAGAAGTAAAAACTCATGGTATAACAGTGTATTCACATTGAATACAAGTATATTCGATGCTGTTTACATATAGAAGTAAAAACTCATGGTATAACAGTGTATTCACATTGAATACAAGTATATTCCATGCAGTTTACATATAGAAGTAAAAACTCATGGTATAACAGTGTATTCACATTGAATACAAGTATATTTCATGCTGTTTACATATAGAAGTAAAAACTCATGGTATAACAGTGTATTCACATTGAATACAAGTATATTCCATGCAGTTTACATATAGAAGTAAAAACTCATGGTATAACAGTGTATTCACATTGAATACAAGTATATTTCCATGCTGTTTACATATAGAAGTAAAAACTCATGGTATAACAGTGTATTCACATTGAATACAAGTATATTCCATGCTGTTTACATATAGAAGTAAAAACTCATGGTATAACAGTGTATTCACATTGAATACAAGTATATTCGATGCTGTTTACATATAGAAGTAAAAACTCATGGTATAACAGTGTATTCACATTGAATACAAGTATATTCCATGCAGTTTACATATAGAAGTAAAAACTCATGGTATAACAGTGTATTCACATTGAATACAAGTATATTTCCATGCTGTTTACATATAGAAGTAAAAACTCATGGTATAACAGTGTATTCACATTGAATACAAGTATATTCCATGCTGTTTACATATAGAAGTAAAAACTCATGGTATAACAGTGTATTCACATTGAATACAAGTATATTCCATGCTGTTTACATATAGAAGTAAAAACTCATGGTATAACAGTGTATTCACATTGAATACAAGTATATTCCATGCAGTTTACATATAGAAGTAAAAACTCATGGTATAACAGTGTATTCACATTGAATACAAGTATATTCCATGCTGTTTACATATAAGAAATAAAAACTCATGGTATAACAGTGTATTCACATTGAATACAAGTATATTTCATGCAGTTTACATATAGAAGTAAAAACTCATGGTATAACAGTGTATTCACATTGAATACAAGTATATTTCCATGCTGTTTACATATAGAAGTAAAAACTCATGGTATAACAGTGTATTCACATTGAATACAAGTATATTCCATGCAGTTTACATATAGAAGTAAAAAAACTCATGGTATAACAGTGTATTCACATTGAATACAAGTATATTCCATGCAGTTTACATATAGAAGTAAAAACTCATGGTATAACAGTGTATTCACATTGAATACAAGTATATTTCCATGCTGTTTACATATAGAAGTAAAAACTCATGGTATAACAGTGTATTCACATTGAATACAAGTATATTCCATGCAGTTTACATATAGAAGTAAAAACTCATGGTATAACAGTGTATTCACATTGAATACAAGTATATTTCATGCTGTTTACATATAGAAGTAAAAACTCATGGTATAACAGTGTATTCACATTGAATACAAGTATATTCCATGCAGTTTACATATAGAAGTAAAAACTCATGGTATAACAGTGTATTCACATTGAATACAAGTATATTTCATGCTGTTTACATATAGAAGTAAAAACTCATGGTATAACAGTGTATTCACATTGAATACAAGTATATTCCATGCTGTTTACATATAGAAGTAAAAACTCATGGTATAACAGTGTATTCACATTGAATACAAGTATATTCCATGCTGTTTACATATAGAAGTAAAAACTCATGGTATAACAGTGTATTCACATTGAATACAAGTATATTCCATGCTGTTTACATATAGAAGTAAAAACTCATGGTATAACAGTGTATTCACATTGAATACAAGTATATTCCATGCAGTTTACATATAGAAGTAAAAACTCATGGTATAACAGTGTATTCACATTGAATACAAGTATATTCCATGCAGTTTACATATAGAAGTAAAAACTCATGGTATAACAGTGTATTCACATTGAATACAAGTATATTCCATGCTGTTTACATATAAAAGAACTAAAAACTCATGGTATAACAGTGTATTCACATTGAATACAAGTATATTCCATGCAGTTTACATATAGAAGAAAAAAAACTCATGGTATAACAGTGTATTCACATTGAATACAAGTATATTCCATGCAGTTTACATATAGAAGTAAAAACTCATGGTATAACAGTGTATTCACATTGAATACAAGTATATTCCATGCAGTTTACATATAGAAGTAAAAACTCATGGTATAACAGTGTATTCACATTGAATACAAGTATATTTTCCATGCTGTTTACATATAGAAGTAAAAATTCATGGTATAACAGTGTATTCACATTGAATACAAGTATATTCCATGCAGTTTACATATAGAAGTAAAAACTCATGGTATAACAGTGTATTCACATTGAATACAAGTATATTTCATGCTGTTTACATATAAAAGAACTAAAAACTCATGGTATAACAGTGTATTCACATTGAATACAAGTATATTCCATGCATGTTTACATATAGAAGTAAAAACTCATGGTATAACAGTGTATTCACATTGAATACAAGTATATTTCATGCTGTTTACATATAGAAGTAAAAACTCATGGTATAACAGTGTATTCACATTGAATACAAGTATATTCCATGCTGTTTACATATAGAAGTAAAAACTCATGGTATAACAGTGATATTCACATTGAATACAAGTATATTCCATGCAGTTTACATATAGAAGTAAAAACTCATGGTATAACAGTGTATTCACATTGAATACAAGTATATTCCATGCAGTTTACATATAAAAGTAAAAACTCATGGTATAACAGTGTATTCACATTGAATACAAGTATATTTCCATGCTGTTTACATATAGAAGTAAAAACTCATGGTATAACAGTGTATTCACATTGAATACAAGTATATTTCATGCTGTTTACATATAGAAGTAAAAACTCATGGTATAACAGTGTATTCACATTGAATACAAGTATATTCCATGCAGTTTACATATAGAAGTAAAAACTCATGGTATAACAGTGTATTCACATTGAATACAAGTATATTTCATGCTGTTTACATATAGAAGTAAAAACTCATGGTATAACAGTGTATTCACATTGAATACAAGTATATTCCATGCTGTTTACATATAGAAGTAAAAACTCATGGTATAACAGTGTATTCACATTGAATACAAGTATATTTCATGCTGTTTACATATATAAGTAAAAACTCATGGTATAACAGTGTATTCACATTGAATACAAGTATATTCCATGCAGTTTACATATAGAAGTAAAAACTCATGGTATAACAGTGTATTCACATTGAATACAAGTATATTTCATGCTGTTTACATATAGAAGTAAAAACTCATGGTATAACAGTGTATTCACATTGAATACAAGTATATTCCATGCAGTTTACATATAGAAGTAAAAACTCATGGTATAACAGTGTATTCACATTGAATACAAGTATATTTCATGCAGTTTACATATAGAAGTAAAAACTCATGGTATAACAGTGTATTCACATTGAATACAAGTATATTCCATGCTAGTTTACATATAGAAGTAAAAACTCATGGTATAACAGTGTATTCACATTGAATACAAGTATATTCCATGCAGTTTTACATATAGAAGTAAAAACTCATGGTATAACAGTGTATTCACATTGAATACAAGTATATTTCATGCTGTTTACATATAGAAGTAAAAACTCATGGTATAACAGTGTATTCACATTGAATACAAGTATATTCCATGCAGTTTACATATAGAAGTAAAAACTCATGGTATAACAGTGTATTCACATTGAATACAAGTATATTTCATGCTGTTTACATATAGAAGTAAAAACTCATGGTATAACAGTGTATTCACATTGAATACAAGTATATTCCATGCTGTTTACATATAGAAGTAAAAACTCATGGTATAACAGTGTATTCACATTGAATACAAGTATATTCCATGCTGTTTACATATAGAAGTAAAAACTCATGGTATAACAGTGTATTCACATTGAATACAAGTATATTTCATGCTGTTTACATATAGAAGTAAAAACTCATGGTATAACAGTGTATTCACATTGAATACAAGTATATTCCATGCAGTTTACATATAGAAGTAAAAACTCATGGTATAACAGTGTATTCACATTGAATACAAGTATATTCCATGCAGTTTACATATAGAAGTAAAAACTCATGGTATAACAGTGTATTCACATTGAATACAAGTATATTTCATGCTGTTTACATATAGAAGTAAAAACTCATGGTATAACAGTGTATTCACATTGAATACAAGTATATTTCATGCTGTTTACATATAGAAGTAAAAACTCATGGTATAACAGTGTATTCACATTGAATACAAGTATATTCCATGCAGTTTACATATCAAAAAAAGTAAAAACTCATGGTATAACAGTGTATTCACATTGAATACAAGTATATTTGATGCTGTTTACATATAGAAGTAAAAACTCATGGTATAACAGTGTATTCACATTGAATACAAGTATATTCCATGCTGTTTACATATAGAAGTAAAAACTCATGGTATAACAGTGTATTCACATTGAATACAAGTATATTTCATGCTGTTTACATATAGAAGTAAAAACTCATGGTATAACAGTGTATTCACATTGAATACAAGTATATTCCATGCAGTTTACATATAAAAGTAAAAACTCATGGTATAACAGTGTATTCACATTGAATACAAGTATATTTGATGCTGTTTACATATAGAAGTAAAAACTCATGGTATAACAGTGTATTCACATTGAATACAAGTATATTCCATGCAGTTTACATATAGAAGTAAAAACTCATGGTATAACAGTGTATTCACATTGAATACAAGTATATTCCATGCAGTTTACATATAGAACTAAAAACTCATGGTATAACAGTGTATTCACATTGAATACAAGTATATTCCATGCAGTTTACATATAGAAGTAAAAACTCATGGTATAACAGTGTATTCACATTGAATACAAGTATATTCCATGCAGTTTACATATAGAAGTAAAAACTCATGGTATAACAGTGTATTCACATTGAATACAAGTATATTTCATGCTGTTTACATATAGAAGTAAAAACTCATGGTATAACAGTGTATTCACATTGAATACAAGTATATTCCATGCACTGTTTACATATAAGAATAAAAACTCATGGTATAACAGTGTATTCACATTGAATACAAGTATATTCCATGCTGTTTACATATAGAAGTAAAAACTCATGGTATAACAGTGTATTCACATTGAATACAAGTATATTTCATGCAGTTTACATATAGAAGTAAAAACTCATGGTATAACAGTGTATTCACATTGAATACAAGTATATTCCATGCTGTTTACATATAGAAGTAAAAACTCATGGTATAACAGTGTATTCACATTGAATACAAGTATATTCCATGCAGTTTACATATAGAAGTAAAAACTCATGGTATAACAGTGTATTCACATTGAATACAAGTATATTTCATGCTGTTTACATATAGAAGTAAAAACTCATGGTATAACAGTGTATTCACATTGAATACAAGTATATTCCATGCAGTTTACATATAGAAGTAAAAACTCATGGTATAACAGTGTATTCACATTGAATACAAGTATATTCCTTGCAGTTTACATATAGAAGTAAAAACTCATGGTATAACAGTGTATTCACATTGAATACAAGTATATTCCATGCAGTTTACATATAGAAGTAAAAACTCATGGTATAACAGTGTATTCACATTGAATACAAGTATATTCCATGCAGTTTACATATAGAAGTAAAAACTCATGGTATAACAGTGTATTCACATTGAATACAAGTATATTTCATGCTGTTTACATATAGAAGTAAAAACTCATGGTATAACAGTGTATTCACATTGAATACAAGTATATTTCATGCTGTTTACATATAGAAGTAAAAACTCATGGTATAACAGTGTATTCACATTGAATACAAGTATATTCCATGCAGTTTACATATAGAAGTAAAAACTCATGGTATAACAGTGTATTCACATTGAATACAAGTATATTTCATGCTGTTTACATATAGAAGTAAAAACTCATGGTATAACAGTGTATTCACATTGAATACAAGTATATTCCATGCAGTTTACATATAGAAGTAAAAACTCATGGTATAACAGTGTATTCACATTGAATACAAGTATATTCCATGCAGTTTACATATAGAAGTAAAAACTCATGGTATAACAGTGTATTCACATTGAATACAAGTATATTCCATGCTGTTTACATATAGAAGTAAAAACTCATGGTATAACAGTGTATTCACATTGAATACAAGTATATTTCCATGCTGTTTACATATAGAACTAAAAACTCATGGGTATAACAGTGTATTCACATTGAATACAAGTATATTCCATGCAGTTTATATATAGAAGTAAAAACTCATGGTATAACAGTGTATTCACATTGAATACAAGTATATTTCATGCTGTTTACATATAGAAGTAAAAACTCATGGTATAACAGTGTATTCACATTGAATACAAGTATATTCCATGCAGTTTACATATAGAAGTAAAAACTCATGGTATAACAGTGTATTCACATTGAATACAAGTATATTTCATGCTGTTTACATATAGAAGTAAAAACTCATGGTATAACAGTGTATTCACATTGAATACAAGTATATTCCATGCTGTTTACATATAGAAGTAAAAACTCATGGTATAACAGTGTATTCACATTGAATACAAGTATAATTCCATGCTGTTTACATATAAGAAGTAAAACCTCATGGTATAACAGTGTATTCACATTGAATACAAGTTATATTTCATGCTGTTTACATATAGAAGTAAAAACTCATGGTATAACAGTGTATTCACATTGAATACAAGTATATTCCATGCTGTTTACATATAGAACTAAAAACTCATGGTATAACAGTGTATTCACATTGAATACAGAGTATATTCCATGCAGTTTACATATAGAAGTAAAAACTCATGGTATAACAGTGTATTCACATTGAATACAAGTATATTTCATGCTGTTTACATATAGAAACTAAAAACTCATGGTATAACAGTGTATTCACATTGAATACAAGTATATTCCATGCAGTTTACATATAGAAGTAAAAACTCATGGTATAACAGTGTATTCACATTGAATACAAGTATATTTGATGCTGTTTACATATAGAAGTAAAAACTCATGGTATAACAGTGTATTCACATTGAATACAAGTATATTCCATGCAGTTTACATATAGAAGTAAAAACTCATGGTATAACAGTGTATTCACATTGAATACAAGTATATTCCATGCAGTTTACATATAGAAGTAAAAACTCATGGTATAACAGTGTATTCACATTGAATACAAGTATATTCCATGCTGTTTACATATAGAAGTAAAAACTCATGGTATAACAGTGTATTCACATTGAATACAAGTATATTTCCATGCTGTTTACATATAGAAGTAAAAACTCATGGTATAACAGTGTATTCACATTGAATACAAGTATATTCCATGCAGTTTACATATAGAAGTAAAAACTCATGGTATAACAGTGTATTCACATTGAATACAAGTATATTTCATGCTGTTTACATATAAGAATAAAAACTCATGGTATAACAGTGTATTCACATTGAATACAAGTATATTCCATGCAGTTTACATATAGAAGTAAAAACTCATGGTATAACAGTGTATTCACATTGAATACAAGTATATTCCATGCAGTTTACATATAGAAGTAAAAACTCATGGTATAACAGTGTATTCACATTGAATACAAGTATATTCCATGCTGTTTACATATAGAAGTAAAAACTCATGGTATAACAGTGTATTCACATTGAATACAAGTATATTCCATGCAGTTTACATATAGAAGTAAAAACTCATGGTATAACAGTGTATTCACATTGAATACAAGTATATTCCATGCAGTTTACATATAGAAGTAAAAACTCATGGTATAACAGTGTATTCACATTGAATACAAGTATATTCCATGCAGTTTACATATAGAAGTAAAAACTCATGGTATAACAGTGTATTCACATTGAATACAAGTATATTTCCATGCTGTTTACATATAGAAGATAAAAACTCATGGTATAACAGTGTATTCACATTGAATACAAGTATATTCCATGCAGTTTACACATAGAGAAAAAACTCATGGTATAACAGTGTATTCACATTGAATACAAGTATATTTCATGCTGTTTACATATAGAAGTAAAAACTCATGGTATAACAGTGTATTCACATTGAATACAAGTATATTCCATGCAGTTTACATATAAAAGTAAAAACTCATGGTATAACAGTGTATTCACATTGAATACAAGTATATTTCATGCTGTTTACATATAGAAGTAAAAACTCATGGTATAACAGTGTATTCACATTGAATACAAGTATATTCCATGCAGTTTACATATAGAAGTAAAAACTCATGGTATAACAGTGTATTCACATTGAATACAAGTATATTTCCATGCAGTTTACATATATAAGTAAAAACTCATGGTATAACAGTGTATTCACATTGAATACAAGTATATTTCATGCTGTTTACATATAGAAGTAAAAACTCATGGTATAACAGTGTATTCACATTGAATACAAGTATATTCCATGCAGTTTACATAAGAAGTAAAAACTCATGGTATAACAGTGTATTCACATTGAATACAAGTATATTCCATGCAGTTTACATATAGAAGTAAAAACTCATGGTATAACAGTGTATTCACATTGAATACAAGTATATTCCATGCAGTTTACATATAGAAGTAAAAACTCATGGTATAACAGTGTATTCACATTGAATACAAGTATATTCCATGCTGTTTACATATAGAAGTAAAAACTCATGGTATAACAGTGTATTCACATTGAATACAAGTATATTCCAATGCAGTTTACATATAGAAGTAAAAACTCATGGTATAACAGTGTATTCACATTGAATACAAGTATATTTCATGCTGTTTACATATAGAAGTAAAAACTCATGGTATAACAGTGTATTCACATTGAATACAAGTATATTCCATGCAGTTTACATATAGAAGTAAAAACTCATGGGTATAACAGTGTATTCACATTGAATACAAGTATATTTCATGCTGTTTACATATAGAAGTAAAAACTCATGGTATAACAGTGTATTCACATTGAATACAAGTATATTCCATGCAGTTTACATATAGAAGTAAAAACTCATGGTATAACAGTGTATTCACATTGAATACAAGTATATTCCATGCAGTTTACATATAGAAGTAAAAACTCATGGTATAACAGTGTATTCACATTGAATACAAGTATATTCCATGCAGTTTACATATAGAAGTAAAAACTCATGGTATAACAGTGTATTCACATTGAATACAAGTATATTTGATGCTGTTTACATATAGAAGTAAAAACTCATGGGTATAACAGTGTATTCACATTGAATACAAGTATATTCCATGCAGTTTACATATAGAAGTAAAAACTCATGGTATAACAGTGTATTCACATTGAATACAAGTATATTTCATGCTGTTTACATATAGAAACTAAAAACTCATGGTATAACAGTGTATTCACATTGAATACAAGTATATTCCATGCAGTTTACATATAGAAGTAAAAACTCATGGTATAACAGTGTATTCACATTGAATACAAGTATATTTCATGCTGTTTACATATAGAACTAAAAACTCATGGTATAACAGTGTATTCACATTGAATACAAGTATATTCCATGCAGTTTACATATAGAAGTAAAAACTCATGGTATAACAGTGTATTCACATTGAATACAAGTATATTTGATGCTGTTTACATATAGAAGTAAAAACTCATGGTATAACAGTGTATTCACATTGAATACAAGTATATTCCATGCAGTTTACATATAGAAGTAAAAACTCATGGTATAACAGTGTATTCACATTGAATACAAGTATATTCCATGCAGTTTACATATAGAAGTAAAAACTCATGGTATAACAGTGTATTCACATTGAATACAAGTATATTTCATGCTGTTTACATATAGAAGTAAAAACTCATGGTATAACAGTGTATTCACATTGAATACAAGTATATTTCATGCTGTTTACATATAGAACTAAAAACTCATGGTATAACAGTGTATTCACATTGAATACAAGTATATTCCATGCAGTTTACATATAGAAGTAAAAACTCATGGTATAACAGTGTATTCACATTGAATACAAGTATATTCCATGCTGTTTACATATAGAAGTAAAAACTCATGGTATAACAGTGTATTCACATTGAATACAAGTATATTCCATGCAGTTTACATATAGAAGTAAAAACTCATGGTATAACAGTGTATTCACATTGAATACAAGTATATTTCATGCTGTTTACATATAGAACTAAAAACTCATGGTATAACAGTGTATTCACATTGAATACAAGTATATTCCATGCAGTTTACATATAGAAGTAAAAACTCATGGTATAAACAGTGTATTCACATTGAATACAAGTATATTTCATGCTGTTTACATATAGAAGTAAAAACTCATGGTATAACAGTGTATTCACATTGAATACAAGTATATTCCATGCAGTTTACATATAGAAAGTAAAAACTCATGGTATAACAGTGTATTCACATTGAATACAAGTATATTCCATGCATGTTTACATATAGAAGTAAAAACTCATGGTATAACAGTGTATTCACATTGAATACAAGTATATTCCATGCAGTTTACATATAGAAGTAAAAACTCATGGTATAACAGTGTATTCACATTGAATACAAGTATATTTCATGCTGTTTACATATAGAAGTAAAAACTCATGGTATAACAGTGTATTCACATTGAATACAAGTATATTCCATGCAGTTTACATATAGAAGTAAAAACTCATGGTATAACAGTGTATTCACATTGAATACAAGTATATTTCATGCTGTTTACATATAGAAGTAAAAACTCATGGTATAACAGTGTATTCACATTGAATACAAGTATATTCCATGCTGTTTACATATAGAAGTAAAAACTCATGGTATAACAGTGTATTCACATTGAATACAAGTATATTTCATGCTGTTTACATATAGAAGTAAAAACTCATGGTATAACAGTGTATTCACATTGAATACAAGTATATTCCATGCAGTTTACATATAGAAGTAAAAACTCATGGTATAACAGTGTATTCACATTGAATACAAGTATATTTCATGCTGTTTACATATAGAACTAAAAACTCATGGTATAACAGTGTATTCACATTGAATACAAGTATATTCCATGCAGTTTACATATAGAAGTAAAAACTCATGGTATAACAGTGTATTCACATTGAATACAAGTATATTCCATGCTGTTTACATATAGAAGTAAAAACTCATGGTATAACAGTGTATTCACATTGAATACAAGTATATTCCGATGCAGTTTACATATAGAAGTAAAAACTCATGGTATAACAGTGTATTCACATTGAATACAAGTATATTCCATGCAGTTTACATATAGAACTAAAAACTCATGGTATAACAGTGTATTCACATTGAATACAAGTATATTCTCATGCAGTTTACATATAGAAGTAAAAACTCATGGTATAACAGTGTATTCACATTGAATACAAGTATATTTGATGCTGTTTACATATAGAAGTAAAAACTCATGGTATAACAGTGTATTCACATTGAATACAAGTATATTCCATGCAGTTTACATATAGAAGTAAAAACTCATGGTATAACAGTGTATTCACATTGAATACAAGTATATTCCATGCAGTTTACATATAGAAGTAAAAACTCATGGTATAACAGTGTATTCACATTGAATACAAGTATATTTCATGCTGTTTACATATAGAAGTAAAAACTCATGGTATAACAGTGTATTCACATTGAATACAAGTATATTTCATTGCTGTTTACATATAGAAGTAAAAACTCATGGTATAACAGTGTATTCACATTGAATACAAGTATATTCCATGCAGTTTACATATAGAAGTAAAAACTCATGGTATAACAGTGTATTCACATTGAATACAAGTATATTTCATGCTGTTTACATATAGAAGTAAAAACTCATGGTATAACAGTGTATTCACATTGAATACAAGTATATTCCATGCAGTTTACATATAAGAAGTAAAAACTCATGGTATAACAGTGTATTCACATTGAATACAAGTATATTCCATGCAGTTTACATATAGAACTAAAAACTCATGGTATAACAGTGTATTCACATTGAATACAAGTATATTCCATGCAGTTTACATATAGAAAGTAAAAACTCATGGTATAACAGTGTATTCACATTGAATACAAGTATATTTGATGCTGTTTACATATAGAAGTAAAAACTCATGGTATAACAGTGTATTCACATTGAATACAAGTATATTCCATGCAGTTTACATATAGAAGTAAAAATTCTTGGTATAACAGTGTATTCATCATTGAATACAAGTATATTCCATGCAGTTTAATCATAAAAAAAGAGTAAAATATTCACATTGAAACAATAACATAATGTTAATATATGAAGGGTAAAAACTCATGGTATAACAGTGTATTCACATTGAATACAAGTATATTCCATGCTGTTTACATATAAGAAGTAAAAACTCATGGGTATAACAGTGTATTCACATTGAATACAAGTATATTCCGATGCAGTTTACATATAGAAGTAAAAACTCATGGTATAACAGTGTATTCACATTGAATACAAGTATATTCCATGCAGTTTACATATAGAAGTAAAAACTCATGGTATAACAGTGTATTCACATTGAATACAAGTATATTCCATGCAGTTTACATATAGAAGTAAAAACTCATGGTATAACAGTGTATTCACATTGAATACAAGTATATTTCATGCTGTTTACATATAGAAGTAAAAACTCATGGTATAACAGTGTATTCACATTGAATACAAGTATATTCCATGCAGTTTACATATAAGAACTAAAAACTCATGGTATAACAGTGTATTCACATTGAATACAAGTATATTTCATGCTGTTTACATATAGAAGTAAAAACTCATGGTATAACAGTGTATTCACATTGAATACAAGTATATTCCATGCAGTTTACATATAGAAGTAAAAACTCATGGTATAACAGTGTATTCACATTGAATACAAGTATATTCCATGCATGTTTACATATAGAAGTAAAAACTCATGGTATAACAGTGTATTCACATTGAATACAAGTATATTCCATGCAGTTTACATATAGAAGTAAAAACTCATGGTATAACAGTGTATTCACATTGAATACAAGTATATTTCATGCTGTTTACATATAGAAGTAAAAACTCATGGTATAACAGTGTATTCACATTGAATACAAGTATATTCCATGCAGTTTACATATAGAAAGTAAAAACTCATGGTATAACAGTGTATTCACATTGAATACAAGTATATTTGATGCTGTTTACATATAGAAGTAAAAACTCATGGTATAACAGTGTATTCACATTGAATACAAGTATATTCCATGCAGTTTACATATAGAAGTAAAAACTCATGGTATAACAGTGTATTCACATTGAATACAAGTATATTTCATGCTGTTTACATATAGAAGTAAAAACTCATGGTATAACAGTGTATTCACATTGAATACAAGTATATTCCATGCAGTTTACATATAGAAGTAAAAACTCATGGTATAACAGTGTATTCACATTGAATACAAGTATATTTCATGCTGTTTACATATAGAAGTAAAAACTCATGGTATAACAGTGTATTCACATTGAATACAAGTATATTCCATGCTGTTTACATATAAAAGTAAAAACTCATGGTATAACAGTGTATTCACATTGAATACAAGTATATTCCATGCAGTTTACTATATAGAAGTAAAAACTCATGGTATAACAGTGTATTCACATTGAATACAAGTATATTCCATGCAGTTTACATATAGAAGTAAAAACTCATGGTATAACAGTGTATTCACATTGAATACAAGTATATTCCATGCAGTTTACATATATAAGTAAAAACTCATGGTATAACAGTGTATTCACATTGAATACAAGAATATATTCCATGCAGTTTACATATAGAAGTAAAAACTCATGGTATAACAGTGTATTCACATTGAATACAAGTATATTCCATGCTGTTTACATATAGAAGTAAAAACTCATGGTATAACAGTGTATTCACATTGAATACAAGTATATTCCATGCTCAGTTTACATATAGAAGTAAAAACTCATGGTATAACAGTGTATTCACATTGAATACAAGTATATTCCATGCTGTTTACATATAGAAGTAAAAACTCATGGTATAACAGTGTATTCACATTGAATACAAGGTATATTTCCATGCAGTTTACATATAGAAGTAAAAACTCATGGTATAACAGTGTATTCACATTGAATACAAGTATATTCCATGCAGTTTACATATAGAAGTAAAAACTCATGGTATAACAGTGTATTCACATTGAATACAAGTATATTTCATGCTGTTTACATATAGAAGTAAAAACTCATGGTATAACAGTGTATTCACATTGAATACAAGTATATTCCATGCAGTTTACATATAGAAGTAAAAACTCATGGTATAACAGTGTATTCACATTGAATACAAGTATATTTCATGCTGTTTACATATAGAAAAAAAAAAAACTCATGGTATAACAGTGTATTCACATTGAATACAAGTATATTCCATGCAGTTTACATATAGAAGTAAAAACTCATGGTATAACAGTGTATTCACATTGAATACAAGTATATTCCATGCAGTTTACATATAGAAGTAAAAACTCATGGTATAACAGTGTATTCACATTGAATACAAGTATATTTCATGCTGTTTACATATAGTAAGTAAAAACTCATGGTATAACAGTGTATTCACATTGAATACAAGTATATTCCATGCAGTTTACATATATAAGTAAAAACTCATGGTATAACAGTGTATTCACATTGAATACAAGTATATTTCATGCTGTTTACATATAGAAGTAAAAACTCATGGTATAACAGTGTATTCACATTGAATACAAGTATATTCCATGCAGTTTACATATAATAGATAAAAACTCATGGTATAACAGTGTATTCACATTGAATACAAGTATATTCCATGCAGTTTACATATAGAAGTAAAAACTCATGGTATAACAGTGTATTCACATTGAATACAAGTATATTCCATGCAGTTTACATATAGAAGTAAAAACTCATGGGTATAACAGTGTATTCACATTGAATACAAGTATATTTGATGCTGTTTACATATAGAAGTAAAAACTCATGGTATAACAGTGTATTCACATTGAATACAAGTATATTCCATGCAGTTTACATATAGAAGTAAAAACTCATGGTATAACAGTGTATTCACATTGAATACAAGTATATTCCATGCAGTTTACATATAGAAGTAAAAACTCATGGTATAACAGTGTATTCACATTGAATACAAGTATATTCCATGCTGTTTACATATAGAAGTAAAAACTCATGGTATAACAGTGTATTCACATTGAATACAAGTATATTTCCATGCTGTTTACATATAGAAGTAAAAACTCATGGTATAACAGTGTATTCACATTGAATACAAGTATATTCCATGCTGTTTACATATAGAACTAAAAACTCATGGTATAACAGTGTATTCACATTGAATACAAGTATATTCCATGCTGTTTACATATAGAAGTAAAAACTCATGGTATAACAGTGTATTCACATTGAATACAAGTATATTTCATGTACTGTTTACATATAGAAGTAAAAACTCATGGTATAACAGTGTATTCACATTGAATACAAGTATATTCCATGCAGTTTACATATAGAAGTAAAAACTCATGGTATAACAGTGTATTCACATTGAATACAAGTATATTCCATGCAGTTTACATATAGAAGTAAAAACTCATGGTATAACAGTGTATTCACATTGAATACAAGTATATTCGCATGCAGTTTACATATAGAAGTAAAAACTCATGGTATAACAGTGTATTCACATTGAATACAAGTATATTCCATGCAGTTTACATATAAAAGTAAAAACTCATGGTATAACAGTGTATTCACATTGAATACAAGTATATTCCATGCTGTTTACATATAGAAGTAAAAACTCATGGTATAACAGTGTATTCACATTGAATACAAGTATATTTGATGCTGTTTACATATAGAAGTAAAAACTCATGGTATAACAGTGTATTCACATTGAATACAAGTATATTCCATGCAGTTTACATATAGAAGTAAAAACTCATGGTATAACAGTGTATTCACATTGAATACAAGTATATTCCATGCAGTTTACATATAGAAGTAAAAACTCATGGTATAACAGTGTATTCACATTGAATACAAGTATATTTCATGCTGTTTACATATAGAAGTAAAAACTCATGGTATAACAGTGTATTCACATTGAATACAAGTATATTCCATGCAGTTTACATATAGAAGTAAAAACTCATGGTATAACAGTGTATTCACATTGAATACAAGTATATTTCATGCTGTTTACATATAGAACTAAAAACTCATGGTATAACAGTGTATTCACATTGAATACAAGTATATTCCATGCAGTTTACATATAGAAGTAAAAACTCATGGTATAACAGTGTATTCACATTGAATACAAGTATATTCCATGCAGTTTACATATAGAAGTAAAAACTCATGGTATAACAGTGTATTCACATTGAATACAAGTATATTCCATGCAGTTTACATATAGAATAAAAAACTCATGGTATAACAGTGTATTCACATTGAATACAAGTATATTTGATGCTGTTTACATATAGAACTAAAAACTCATGGTATAACAGTGTATTCACATTGAATACAAGTATATTCCATGCAGTTTACATATAGAAGTAAAAACTCATGGTATAACAGTGTATTCACATTGAATACAAGTATATTCCATGCAGTTTACATATAGAAGTAAAAACTCATGGTATAACAGTGTATTCACATTGAATACAAGTATATTTCATGCTGTTTACATATAGAAGTAAAAACCTCATGGTATAACAGTGTATTCACATTGAATACAAGTATATTCCATGCTGTTTACATATAGAAGTAAAAACTCATGGTATAACAGTGTATTCACATTGAATACAAGTATATTTCATGCTGTTTACATATAGAAGTAAAAACTCATGGTATAACAGTGTATTCACATTGAATACAAGTATATTCCATGCAGTTTACATATAGAAGTAAAAACTCATGGTATAACAGTGTATTCACATTGAATACAAGTATATTCCATGCAGTTTACATATAGAAGTAAAAACTCATGGTATAACAGTGTATTCACATTGAATACAAGTATATTTCATGCTGTTTACATATAGAAGTAAAAACTCATGGTATAACAGTGTATTCACATTGAATACAAGTATATTTGTTCCATGCTGTTTACATATAGAAGTAAAAACTCATGGTATAACAGTGTATTCACATTGAATACAAGTATATTCCATGCAGTTTACATATAAAAGTAAAAACTCATGGTATAACAGTGTATTCACATTGAATACAAGTATATTCCATGCAGTTTACATATAGAACTAAAAACTCATGGTATAACAGTGTATTCACATTGAATACAAGTATATTCCATGCTGTTTACATATAGAAGTAAAAACTCATGGTATAACAGTGTATTCACATTGAATACAAGTATATTCCATGCTGTTTACATATAGAAGTAAAAACTCATGGTATAACAGTGTATTCACATTGAATACAAGTATATTCCATGCAGTTTACATATAGAAATAAAAACTCATGGTATAACAGTGTATTCACATTGAATACAAGTATATTTCCATGCTGTTTACATATAGAACTAAAAACTCATGGTATAACAGTGTATTCACATTGAATACAAGTATATTCCATGCTGTTTACATATAGAAGTAAAAACTCATGGTATAACAGTGTATTCACATTGAATACAAGTATATTTCCATGCTGTTTACATATAGAAGTAAAAACTCATGGTATAACAGTGTATTCACATTGAATACAAGTATATTTCCATGCAGTTTACATATAGAAGTAAAAACTCATGGTATAACAGTGTATTCACATTGAATACAAGTATATTCCATGCAGTGTTCTATATAGAAGTAAAAAACTCATGGTATAACAGTGTATTCACATTGAATACAAGTATATTTCATGCAGTTTACATATAGAAGTAAAAACTCATGGTATAACAGTGTATTCACATTGAATACAAGTATATTCCATGCAGTTTACATATAGAAGTAAAAACTCATGGTATAACAGTGTATTCACATTGAATACAAGTATATTCCATGCAGTTTACATATAGAAGTAAAAACTCATGGTATAACAGTGTATTCACATTGAATACAAGTATATATTCCATGCAGTTTACATATAGAAGTAAAAACTCATGGTATAACAGTGTATTCACATTGAATACAAGTATATTTCATGCTGTTTACATATAGAAGTAAAAACTCATGGTATAACAGTGTATTCACATTGAATACAAGTATATTCCATGCTGTTTACATATAGAAGTAAAAACCTCATGGTATAACAGTGTATTCACATTGAATACAAGTATATTTCATGCTGTTTACATATAGAAGTAAAAACTCATGGTATAACAGTGTATTCACATTGAATACAAGTATATTCCATGCAGTTTACATATAGAAGTAAAAACTCATGGTATAACAGTGTATTCACATTGAATACAAGTATATTTCATGCAGTTTACATATAGAAGTAAAAACTCATGGTATAACAGTGTATTCACATTGAATACAAGTATATTTCATGCTGTTTACATATAGAAGTAAAAACTCATGGTATAACAGTGTATTCACATTGAATACAAGTATATTCCATGCAGTTTACATATAGAAGTAAAAACTCATGGTATAACAGTGTATTCACATTGAATACAAGTATATTTCATGCAGTTTACATATAGAAGTAAAAACTCATGGTATAACAGTGTATTCACATTGAATACAAGTATATTCCATGCAGTTTACATATAGAAGTAAAAACTCATGGTATAACAGTGTATTCACATTGAATACAAGTATATTCCATGCAGTTTACATATAGAAGTAAAAACTCATGGTATAACAGTGTATTCACATTGAATACAAGTATATTTCATGCTGTTTACATATAGAAGTAAAAACTCATGGTATAACAGTGTATTCACATTGAATACAAGTATATTTCATGCTGTTTACATATAGAAGTAAAAACTCATGGTATAACAGTGTATTCACATTGAATACAAGTATATTCCATGCAGTTTACATATAAAAGTAAAAACTCATGGTATAACAGTGTATTCACATTTGAATACAAGTATATTCCATGCAGTTTACATATAGAAGTAAAAACTCATGGTATAACAGTGTATTCACATTGAATACAAGTATATTTCATGCTGTTTACATATAGAAGTAAAAACTCATGGTATAACAGTGTATTCACATTGAATACAAGTATATTTCATGCTGTTTACATATAGAAGTAAAAACTCATGGTATAACAGTGTATTCACATTGAATACAAGTATATTCCATGCAGTTTACATATAGAAGTAAAAACTCATGGTATAACAGTGTATTCACATTGAATACAAGTATTTTTGCATGCTGTTTACATATAGAAGTAAAAACTCATGGTATAACAGTGTATTCACATTGAATACAAGTATATTTGATGCTGTTTACATATAGAAGTAAAAACTCATGGTATAACAGTGTATTCACATTGAATACAAGTATATTCCATGCAGTTTACATATAAAAGTAAAAACTCATGGTATAACAGTGTATTCACATTGAATACAAGTATATTCCATGCAGTTTACAATATAAGTAAAAACTCATGGTATAACAGTGTATTCACATTGAATACAAGTATATTTCATGCTGTTTACATATAGAAGTAAAAACTCATGGTATAACAGTGTATTCACATTGAATACAAGTATATTTCCATGCTGTTTACATATAGAAGTAAAAACTCATGGTATAACAGTGTATTCACATTGAATACAAGTATATTCCATGCAGTTTACATATAGAAGTAAAAACTCATGGTATAACAGTGTATTCACATTGAATACAAGTATATTCCATGCAGTTTACATATAGAAGTAAAAACTCATGGTATAACAGTGTATTCACATTGAATACAAGTATATTTCATGCTGTTTACATATAGAAGTAAAAACTCATGGTATAACAGTGTATTCACATTGAATACAAGTATATTTCATGCTGTTTACATATAGAAGTAAAAACTCATGGTATAACAGTGTATTCACATTGAATACAAGTATATTCCATGCAGTTTACATATAAAAGTAAAAACTCATGGTATAACAGTGTATTCACATTGAATACAAGTATATTCCATGCAGTTTACATATAGAAGTAAAAACTCATGGTATAACAGTGTATTCACATTGAATACAAGTATATTTCCATGCTGTTTACATATAGAAGTAAAAACTCATGGTATAACAGTGTATTCACATTGAATACAAGTATATTCCATGCTGTTTACATATAGAAGTAAAAACTCATGGTATAACAGTGTATTCACATTGAATACAAGTATATTCCATGCAGTTTACATATAGAAGTAAAAACTCATGGTATAACAGTGTATTCACATTGAATACAAGTATATTCCATGCAGTTTACATATAGAAGTAAAAACTCATGGTATAACAGTGTATTCACATTGAATACAAGTATATTCCATGCAGTTTACATATAGAAGTAAAAACTCATGGTATAACAGTGTATTCACATTGAATACAAGTATATTCCATGCAGTTTACATATAAAAGAACTAAAAACTCATGGGTATAACAGTGTATTCACATTGAATACAAGTATATTCCATGCTGTTTACATATAGAAGTAAAAACTCATGGTATAACAGTGTATTCACATTGAATACAAGTATATTTCATGCTGTTTACATATAGAAGTAAAAACCTCATGGTATAACAGTGTATTCACATTGAATACAAGTATATTCCATGCAGTTTACATATAGAAGTAAAAACTCATGGTATAACAGTGTATTCACATTGAATACAAGTATATTTCATGCAGTTTACATATAGAAGTAAAAACTCATGGTATAACAGTGTATTCACATTGAATACAAGTATATTCCATGCTGTTTACATATAGAAGTAAAAACTCATGGTATAACAGTGTATTCACATTGAATACAAGTATATTTCATGCTGTTTACATATAGAAGTAAAAACTTCATGGTATAACAGTGTATTCACATTGAATACAAGTATATTCCATGCACTGTTTACATATAGAAGTAAAAACTCATGGTATAACAGTGTATTCACATTGAATACAAGTATATTTCATTGCAGTTTACATATAAGAAGTAAAAACTCATGGTATAACAGTGTATTCACATTGAATACAAGTATATTCCATGCAGTTTACATATAGAAGTAAAAACTCATGGTATAACAGTGTATTCACATTGAATACAAGTATATTCCATGCAGTTTACATATAGAAGTAAAAACTCATGGTATAACAGTGTATTCACATTGAATACAAGTATATTCCATGCTGTTTACATATAGAAGTAAAAACTCATGGTATAACAGTGTATTCACATTGAATACAAGTATATTTGATGCTGTTTACATATAGAAGTAAAAACTCATGGTATAACAGTGTATTCACATTGAATACAAGTATATTCCATGCAGTTTACATATAGAAGTAAAAACTCATGGTATAACAGTGTATTCACATTGAATACAAGTATATTCCATGCAGTTTACATATAGAAGTAAAAACTCATGGTATAACAGTGTATTCACATTGAATACAAGTATATTTCATGCAGTTTACATATAGAAGTAAAAACTCATGGTATAACAGTGTATTCACATTGAATACAAGTATATTTGATGCTGTTTACATATAGAAGTAAAAACTCATGGTATAACAGTGTATTCACATTGAATACAAGTATATTCCATGCAGTTTACATATAGAAGTAAAAACTCATGGTATAACAGTGTATTCACATTGAATACAAGTATATTTCATGCTGTTTACATATAGAAGTAAAAACTCATGGTATAACAGTGTATTCACATTGAATACAAGTATATTTCATGCTGTTTACATATAGAAGTAAAAACTCATGGTATAACAGTGTATTCACATTGAATACAAGTATATTCCATGCAGTTTACATATAGAAGTAAAAACTCATGGTATAACAGTGTATTCACATTGAATACAAGTATATTCCATGCAGTTTACATATAGAAGTAAAAACTCATGGTATAACAGTGTATTCACATGGAATACGTAACCCCA